>NW_012101587.1:8052663-8055961 GCF_000951045.1 Mandrillus leucophaeus | reverse complement strand
CCTTTGTGAGGTTGATTTCTTTTTTGTGACATCACAATAATTTCTCATCCTATGGTAAGCTATAATGATGATACTATAAAAAATAAATAAAAATATAGCATAGGAATATTCTAAATTGAATGATTTTTCAGTTTCCTGGGAGATGTCAATACCAGGTCTTTAAAATAGCATTTTATAATGTCAAAAAGAGTTTTTTTCATACTAGTTTTGCCATAGAGTGGCATTAAAAAACAAATTAAAAATTTATGCCAAGTTAGAAAATACTTTTGAATTGTATCTGTGTCACTGAGTTGTGCCAATGCATCAATCTATTTGTCAGCCAAAACAAAGTGAAACAAAACAAAATATTATTTTTACTGCTCGCTTCTTGGTTTCTGCTTAAGGTGCTGATGAAATAATTGCTAACTTTTGATTATATCTGTGTTTTTCAGGAAATGAGTATTTTAACAGGAAAAATCATTTCTATTAAAATACTAAATGATCATTGTGACAGTCCTGGGATTTTCATACTCTTATTTTGTAGATTTAAAATGGACCTACATTTCTGATTAATTGTTGTGTTTTACTGTCATTTAGACACTCTGCATATTGTTACTCACTGTCAGAATAAAAATTAGTCATTCCTCATTATCAGAATAAAAACTAGAAATCTAAATCATCATTTCCACTCCAAATGACTCAATGGAATGACATGTTACCAGAAATATTTCTTAATATTAGAAAACCAGCAAAGGAAACATCAAATTTGTCAGCAAAACGGCAGATATGACTCTATCAATAATCCGTGGCACTTTTGTATTCCCCGTCTGGGGCTATTATATAGCTCTGGATGACAGCCTGCTTCGACTTCATCGTATGATCCACTGGGACAGAAACTCATAACTGGCTTTCGACATAGAGCCTTCGTACAGAGCGTAATAACCACAGCCAGTCAGTATAGGGGGATTATGAGAGTGTGGCAATGAACACAAAAGTTTGGGGGAAAGCAGTTTAACACAAAACCTGACAAAAACAAGCCCAGAAGGATGGCTCCTTAAATGTTAAACGCAGGAAAGGAATTGAGCATTTCAAAATCATGCTTTGGATGGCTTGAAAATCGTGTTCTTTTAGGAGCTGCAGCTATTCGTTTTAAATCGCTCTACACAATCTCCAAACACCTTCCCCACATAGACACACATACAGACTCACCAAGGATGAAAAGGGTGTTCTCAAAACAGGTCACCCGACAGCACTAGAGGGTCTTTGCTTCTAAATACACAGTTTACTCCATTTACCTCTTATAATTATAATTCACTGCTTTCAGGATCTCTGAGGAAGAGCTCTACAGGGTTGTTGAGACACTGGGGGTTGGAAGTGCCCTATACTCCTCATGAGCACTGATTGATAGTTCTGGAAATGTGTGTGCCAGTTATTAAATACAGATACTATTAAAAATTAACGTATGTAAATTTGGAATTAAATCATGCTGAAACAAAAGTAATATGTAAACATAATTGCTTTTTAATATATTGTTACCATCTTTTACTATTATCATATACTCCTGAAGTTGTCTACATCTATGCATCTGCACAGTAGAAATGTTGTATGATGACGATGGGCTACTGTGCATCTTTTCACCACTCTGTGTCCAGTGAACCCACACTAGCACGTTGGTAGCTTAAATCTGCTACAGTGATAGTGTTTACATCATGAAAATCAGCAAATTCCACAGAGCATAACTCATTTTCTCCCTCCAAGAGCTAAGGTTGAACATTTTCCATCACACCACTGGGGTAAGAAGTTTTCAAGCTTTGCATTTGAAAAGCGGTATAGTTATTCCTGCCACAAGACACCCTTATTGAGATGTCAAGTAATAATCTGATTATCCCTTTTGGATACCATCAGGAATAAGAAATGGTTTCCTTAGGATTCTCAAGAGTGTTTTTAAACTGAGCACTTAGCTTTACCTGCTCATGACCAAAGTTCAAAACTTTTAACTCATGTGTCATGAACTCTACTTTAAAAAGTAAAAATATATATAAAACCTAAAAGTAAAAACAAATCAAAATGCATTACGTAAAATACATTAAAGTAGAAAATATTTTTAAAAGTTTTAGAACACTGTTCTTTTAGATTTAAAGTAGCAGGTACATAACCACTTTTACTCATAATCACTGATAAGTGTTTCATGTGTCTGGAGGGCTGATGAAATAACTGGCATATAAAAATCAATAAGTAAAAGACTAGGAACTTAGGAAAACAAAACGGCATGACCAGTGAGTTACGGACTGTTCTATGATGGAGAAGTGGGTGAAATTGTGCCTATGTGCCTAGTGCTTTGGGTGCAGCTATGAAACCTGACACAATCGTGGAACAACTCATTCACTTATCTGGAGAAGTAATGGAAGAAAAAGCAAAACCAAAGTATAAGATAAGACTGTGCTTGAATTAGCGAGGTATACAGCTGAGTCTTGATAACATTTTCAAAGAACACCTCTAGTAATTATTTACAAAACCATATGGAATTCATATGAATTGGGAACGGGATCTTACTTTATTATCAAGCATGTATTGAAGTGGCAAACCTGCAGAATTTAATAAACTGTATTTAAAAGCTACAGAGCAGCTTTCCCAAGAGTTGAAACATAATTTTAACTAGTATTTATAGACTGATAATATTGAAGGTGGCATTGAGAAATCATCTGGTCTGCCTCAATTTCTAAGAAAGATAAATGTTTATCCATCCAAGTACTGTAGCATGTATTCTATTTTTAAATATCACAAGAGGATAAAGTTTATTGACACTCATTGATAACCTAATCTATGATTTATTAATTGTCACAAATTACTTGTTTAGTAACTTCTTTACTACAGTTACACCCACACATGTTTTATGAATAATAATTGTGAAAATACATATTAGCCTTTTACCATTTTTGTACACATAAAGCAAATGTCTCTTGGTCATAATCAAGAGGACAGGCAAATAAGAGCAAGAAAATATACTGAGATTTTGTATGTTTTTTGCAAAATTGAAAAAATCAGAAGGCCGGGTGCAGGTGGCTCATGCCTCTAATCCCAGCACTTTGGGAGGCTGAGGTTAGCAGATCACTTGAGGTCAAGAGTTCGAGACCAGCCTGGCCAACATGGTGAAACCCTATCTGTACTAAAAATACAAAAATTAGCCAGGTGTGGTGACAGGCACCTGTAATCCCAGCTACTCAGGAGGCCAAGACATGAGAATCAATTGAACCCGGGAGGCAGAGGTTGGAGTGAGCCAAGATCATGCCACTGTACTCCAGCCTGGCCAATAGAGCAA
>NW_012101587.1:8042713-8052078 GCF_000951045.1 Mandrillus leucophaeus | reverse complement strand
AAATTCTGTATAAAGAATTTGTTTCTGTTTATCACTGTCCTGGAAAAAAAATTAACATAAATAAATAAATTTTTATAAATCTTTTAAGTTGAGTTTCGTGGATATTTCTTTTGTACCTAAAAGTAATGTATTCTCTATCTAGTGACTCTAGGTTAAAGTTGACTTAGAGAAAATAACTATTTACCACGTTTATTTACTGCCAATATTTAATTACAAAAATCAGATATCTATTTTTACAAATCTTGTAAATGTAATATTATAGTTAAAGAAAGAAGATGATTCTATAGAAATAAAATTTAATGATATTTAAAGTATGTAACATGGTAAATATTTATATTGACCTTTTGCTAAAAATAATGCTTTCTCATAATTAAAAATTATATCTGTTGAAGCAACAGATTTCCAGAAAATGTACCTGAAGTTGGGGACACTACTAAAGACTAAAAGATCTGTGAAGCTTAATAATAAAGATAACTACAAATTTATAACGCTTTGCAAATTTCTTGAGTCCCAGTCCAATTTTTTTCCCCTATAACATTTTGGTCTATTTCATTACAGTCAAAAGAAATATGACATGGTGGCTTTTCTGTAAATCACAGTTAACAGCCTAGGTTAAATAGCAATGATAATAATAACATTAATTAAAATACCTTCAGCAAAATCGGTGCAGATTTGCTCAATTCCATTAGGCCTAGATTTAAGCAGTGATCAAGAAAGGAAGGCAGGAGTTTAGTAAGAGTGTTTTTTATTCATTTCCCTCCAATGGAATGAAATAGAATCAGAAATTTAAGATAAGAGAAATGCATGAAGAGCTTTCACAGGCATTGCTATGTTCAGTTTCATTTGAATTCACAATGTGAACAAATATAAAGCTATCTCTGTGGGAATAGTAAACATTTTAAATTCTGTGGTTTAACAAAGTTAAAAGCTTCAATCTACAATTTGCTGGCTTCAAATAACTTTGAAATTCTGAGAGTAGTTTTGTGTGTGTGAAAATCTTCAGAGTCGTAGACAAAAGTAAGGGCAACCGCAGTTAGTGGATAAATCATTGGCAATCAAAACTCAGTGACTCAATTGAAAGGTCAATGCACTTTTCTTTGATTTTTTGCTTTAAACTGATATTTTATTTTCTTAGATTTTCTAAAGCTGCCCGTATGTGCCTTAATGTCCATAATTATGCTTAACATAATTTATCTAAATTTGGCTGAGACCACTCAATATTTTGGATGCTGAAATAAATATCTGCATTACATTTTTCCTTTACTATGCTTCTAAAAAGTAATAAAAATTATTCACACATATACCGGTGATCACCCTAAAAATACTCGTAAACACAAGGATATACAGAGAATATTTTCTTCATTTGTTCTGTTAGGAAAGAAAGATAAAAAATAAGTTCCATCCATATTAACAAACATCTGCTATTTAGTAAATAATAAATGATTTTCTTCATTTAATATATTTTTCTACCTATTATGGATTTCCTACTTATGCAGAGATAAATCCATAACAAACCAAAAAGTATTTCATTCACTAATTGTGTAAAAGATTGAAAAGTACTTTTATTTTGATGATTGTATTTTGTTCTTCTTTAAATATTTGACTTCAAGAATTCCTTTTGAGTTTTAAATATTTGCTGCAAAATATTTTTGTATATAAATTAATACATGAATATAGAGTGAGACAATTCACAAATTTAAATTTCTGTTATGTCAATAGTAAGACAAAATTGACTTCCTTAAAACACAGTTTGATACGTACTCAATCTGAAATACATACAAAAATAAATGCAAACTCCTCACATCCTACGAATATTTTTCTAGTATCTACTATTCCTTCTCCCAACACTTACATGTAGATATGCAGTGAACGAATATATGTTTACGTGATTAAGAGTGATGAGAATCCAATAGGAATCCACATCTCCCTATCAGATCTTAACACTCAAAATGCCATTCCCCACTAAAAGAAAATAAGAATCTTTGTGGAAGGCACTAATTCCAGGGCTGACACACACACACAATAGTTCAAGAGGAGCCTCTTATATCCACCATAGAGAAAGGAAGTGCTCGAAGAATGATGACAACATACAAAATTAATACCCAGGCCAGCCTGACTGTTTATTCTAAAACTTAGCATCCAAGTAAATAAAATAATAATCTATTATAATCCACAAATAATATGAGAATTTGTGAGCCTATATTGATATGATCAATAAAGAGATTGATAGTTTGGTAAGAAATAGAATACTAGCAGGGCTTCAAAGTATCTTCCCATAAAATGCTTACTAAATTACAAAAAGGAAAAGAGTAACTTCACAGCAAAGGAGCCTCACAGACAGCACTTAATTGAGTCATCAAAACAGCATCAGTAAGTAGTAAAACAAAAATAAATCGTGTAGGGAAAATACAGAATCACTTCTACGATATTCCTGCCAAAGACGCATCATCTCAATCTGATCAAGAGAGCACATCAAGGAAGCCCAAAAGGAGCAAAAGGGGGAACTTTCTTTTTTTTTTTTTTTTTTTTTTTGAGTCTCGCTCTGTCGCCCAGGCTGGAGTGCAGTGGCCGGATCTCAGCTCACTGCAAGCTCCGCCTCCCGGGTTCACGCCATTCTCCTGCCTCAGCCTCCCGAATAGCTGGGACTACAGGCGCCCGCCACCTCGCCCGGCTAGTTTTTTTTGTATTTTTTAGTAGAGACGGGGTTTCACCGTGTTAGCCAGGATGGTCTCCATCTCCTGACCTCGTGATTCACCCGTCTCGGCCTCCCAAAGTGTTGGGATTACAGGCTTGAGCCACCACGCCCGGCCTAAGGAGGGACTTTCTTAAAAAAGCTGGCTTCTAATTTCCAAAGCTTCAAGGTCATGAAGTTCAAGGAATGGCTGAAGAATTCTTCCAACCTATGAGAGATTAAAAAGAAATTGCTGGGCTGGGTGCAGTGGCTCACGTCTGTAATCCCAGCATTTTGGGAGGCCGAGGAGGGTGGATCACCAGGTCAGGAGGTCAAGACCATCCTCCAACACGGGGAAACCCAATCTCTACTAAAAATAATAATAATAATAATAATAATAATTGCTGGTAAATGCAGCACTTGATGTTGAATGTGTTCCTTTGCCAGAAAAGAGATTGTTGGCAAAACTGCTCAAAGTCAAATGGGAGATAAGGATTAGATGATATAAGAAAGAAATGTTAATTTTCGTGGTTTTATTGTGTTCACTTATAAAATGTCCTTGCTTATAAAAAATATGCAATAAAATGGTTGGGAGTAATGGGGTATCAGGTTGGCAAATTACTCTCCAATGGTTCCGGAGAAAATCTTGTTTTTGTTTTACTAAACTTTTACTTTTCTGTGAGTTTTTTGCTATGACAAAACTCAAAAATAACTTACAAATTGAATAGTCATTCTGAATGACTAATATACAATGACATATAGAGAACAGGCATTTAATCCCTCACTCTTCCAAGGCCTAATGTAAAAAAGTTATAAAAAGGTATTACATGAAGTTCAAAATGTCAACTAAATCATCTCCAGATGAGATTTTAAAACACTTGTGGAAGACTAAAAATTGATAGAAGTGGCAAAGGAAGACAGAGACAGACATGGCTGGGTGTGGTGGCTCACACCTGTAATCCCAACAATTTGGGAGGCCAAGGCAGGTGGATCACTTGAGCTCAGGAGTTTGAGACCAGACTGGGGAACACAGCAAGACCCCATGTCTACAAAAAATATATAAACATTTAACGAGGCCTGGTGCTTCACGCTTCTAGTCCCTGCTACTTGGGAGATTGAGGCTGGAGGTTAAGACAGGATGATTGCTTGAACCTGGGAGGTTGAGGTTGCAGTGTGTTGTGATCATGCTGTATTAGTTCATTTTCATGCTGCATAAAGACATACCCGAGACTGGGCAATTTACAAGAGAAAGAGGTGTATTGGACTTACAATTCTACGTGGCTGGGGAGGACTCTCAATCATGGCAGAAGGTGAAACACACGTCTCACATGGCAGTGGTGAGAGAATGAGAGCCAAGCAAAACGGGTTTCCCCTTATCAAACCGGCATATCTTGTGAGACTTTTTCACTATGAGAACAATGTGGGGGAACCACCACCATGATTCAATTATCTCCCACCAGTTATCTCCCGCAATATATGGGAATTTGGGGAGTACAATTCATGATGAGATTTGGGTGGGGACACAGGGGACACAGAGCCAAACCATGTCATTCCACCTCAACCTCTCCCAAGTCTCATGTCCTCACATGTCAAAACCAATCATGCCTTCCCAACAGTCCCCTAAAGTCTTAACTCACTTCAACATTAAGTCAAAAGTCCACAGTCCAAACTCTCATCTGAGACAAAGCAAGCTTCTTCCCACCTATGAGCCTGTAAAATCAAAAGCAAGTTAGTTACTTCCTATATACAAGGGAGGTACAGGCATTGCGTAAACACAGCTATTCCAAATGGGAAAAAGTGGCCAAAACAAAGTGGTTACAGGTCTCATGCAAGTCCAAAATCCAGCAGGGCAGTCTAATCTCAAAGTTCCAAAATGATCTCCTTTAACTCCATGTCTTGCATCCAGGTCACACTGATTCTACAGGTGAGATCCCATGGCCTTGGGAAGCTCCTCTCCTGTGTCTTTGCAGGGCACAGCCTCCCTCCCTGCTGCTTTCATGGGCTGGCATTGAGTGTCTGTTGATTTTCCAGGTGCATGGTGCAAGATGTCACTGGATCTGCCTTTCTGGGTCTGGAGGACAGTGGCCCTCTTCTCACAGCTGCACTAGGAGGTTTCCCAGTAGGGACTCTGTGTGGGGGCTCCCACCCCACATTTCTTTTCTGCACTGCCGTAGCAGAGGTTCTCCCTGAGGACCATGCCCCTATGGCAAACTTCTGCCTGGGCATCCAGGCATTACCATACGTCTTCTGAAATCTAAGCAGAGGTTTACAAACCCCAAATCTTGACTTCTATGCACTCGCAGGCTTAACATGACATGGGAGCTGCCAAGGCTTGGTGCTTGCACCCTTGAAGCCATGGCCCGAGTTCTACATTGACCCCTTTCAGCCATGGCTAGAGCAGCTAGGACCCAGGGTACCAAGTCCCTACATGGCACGGGGAACCTGGGCCTGGCCCACAAAACCAGTTTCTCCTACGCTTCTGGGCCTTTGATGGGAGGGGCTGCTGTGAAGTCCTCTGACATGTTCTGGAGACATTTTTTCCAGTGTCTTGGGAGTTAACATTTGGCTCTGTGTTACTTATGCAAATTTTTGCAGCTGGCTAGAAATCTCAGAAAATGGGTTTTTCTTTTCTATCACATTGTCAGTCTGTAAATTTTCTGAACTTTTATGCTCTGCTTCCCTTATAAAACTGAATGTCTTTAACAGCACCCAAGTCACCTCTTTAATGCTTTGCTGCTTGGAAATTTCTCTGCCAGATACCCTAAGTCATTTCTCTCAAGTTTACAGTTCCACAAATCTCCAGGGCAGCGGTAAAATGCCACCACGCTCTTTGCTAAAACATTACAAGAGTCACCTTTGATCTAGTTCCCAATAAGTTCCTCATTTCCATTTGAGACGACCTCAGCCTGGACTTTATTGTCCATATCGCTTTCAGGATTTTGGTCAAAGCCATTCAACAAGTCTCTAGGAAGTTTCAACTTTCCCACAGTTTCCTGTCTTCTTCTGGGCCCTCCAAACTATTCCAATCTCTGCCTGCTACATAGTTCCAAAGTTGCTTCCACATTTTAGGGTATTTTTTCAGCAGCGCCCCACTCTACTAGTACCAATTTATTTTATTAGTCTGTTTTCAAGCTGTTGAGAAAGGTATACCCAAGACTTGGTTATTTACAAAAGAAAGAGGTTTATTAGACTTACAGTTCCATGTGGCTTGTGGGGGGCGTGGCTCACAATCATGGTGGAAGGTAAAAGACACATCTCACATGGTGGCAGCAAGTGAGAGAATGAGAGCCAAGCAAAATGGGTTTCCCCTTTTCAAACCATCAGATATCGTGAGACTTATTCACTACCATGAGAACAGTGTAGGGGAAAATGCCTCCACGATTCAATTATCTCCCACCGGGTCCCTCCCACAACATGTGGGAATTATGGGAGTACTATTCAAGATGAGATTTGGAGAGGGACACAGGGAACACAGAGCCAAACCATATCATACGTCATTGCACTCCAGCCAGCGTGAGAGAGTAAGACCCTATCTCAAAAAAGAAAAAAATATGAAGACTAAAAGAAAAAAGGAAGAGACAGACAGACACAGAAAGAGAACTACAATCTAGGGTCACTACTCAGCAAGTTGATGGAGTCACAGAGCAGTCACTCAGAGAGATATGAGACTTGGAAATTCCAGGTACAGTTTTAAAAACATACAAACAATGAAAACCCTTAGCCTGAATACAAGCGTTTAAATTGAAATTCTGGTTGTTAAAAAGCCACACAATTTCTAATCCAACATAGAAAATTAAAAATTATTTTATTAAGAAATTTAAAAAAATACTGGAGTTACATGATCTTCCACTTTGGAAATTAGCGATTGTACATCCAAGTGGCTATATCCTCACTCACATGGTCAAGAACAATGATCACCAGTCCACAAACCCCATGGATTTCCATAGCTATTGTTCTAGTCTTCAACAGAAAAATCAAGCCAGAGATTCAAGACCTTTGAGCAAAGCACTGAGCATAAAATAAAGAGATAAATCAACAAAATAAATAAATGAGTGGATTCATAGACAGGTTCAGAAATTGAAGGAAAAATCTAATATTAACAGACTAGAGATTAATATAAAATAGAAACACCAAAAATAAGGAGGGATACATACATTTAAAATATGGTAGTTAAAGTTAAATGTATCGGATATTTATTTTAGGTTAACTTTAAAAGTTTAAGACAAGGTCCCAGAAAGTGGGACTCAGAGAGAGCGGAAAGAGTGTTCACGGACACAGAAAGCCGATCTCCCAGAATATTTATGAGAAAAAAAGATTAATGGATTTAAATAAGTTATTTTACAGGACATTTAGAAAGAGACAGCAAAGAGAAGGGGGAGATTTATTAAATAAATTAGAAAATTAACAGGACCATTTCTAGATGTGACTGGCCTTGATCTGCAGATAAGAGAGTCACATGTGCCCAGAACAAAAAATAAAAAATCAAACACACAAAATACTTCTTGTCTGTTTCAGTATATTTTCATAATACCAAAAATAAAGAGAAATTCTTAGAGGCTTTTGAAACAACAATGATGACAACAGTAAAAACGCAATTCCAAATAAAATAGATGACCAAGAAAGATATGAGTCAAGGAGGTATCAGATTTCTCACCGATGATGTGAAATGCCAAAAGACAGTGGATAGATTCCATTAATTTAATGAAGAGAAATGTAATAAACTGTAATTGTATGCTCAGCCGCACCATCAGGGAAATGTTAGTACAGAATAAAAAATGTCAGGTGTACAAGAAAAATAAAAGTACTTGTACTGATTTTTAAGCAAGTTTATTAAGAATATGCTAAAGCAGCAGCAAAATATCAATGGAAAAATAGATGAAAATATTGAACAAACATCAAGAGCACAATGAAGAAAAGTGCAAGGATAATAGCTAAGTAGGAGGACTTGAAAAAAGAGAACTGAATTGGAAAAGAAAATGTCAAGTATTGGAGAAAAGAAGACATTTGGAAGCTTTACAAATATCAGAAAGAAAAAAATGTGATAATAGTAGATTGCTTGTCTCTGCAGTAAATGAGATTCACAGTAAAACAGATTGCAAATTTTTTTGAATTTCAATTTTAAGAATTCACTTGCAGATAAAATTTAAATTTTATTAACTTTGACATTATAAAACTAAAAATGTAAATGAGAGAGGTTGAGAGATCAAAGTCAGAGAGAAGAGTTGGAAGAAAGAGCAAGAACACCAACATTTTCTAAAATGGGAACTGAAGAGATCAAGACAGTAGCTATGTTATGCATAAAGGAACAAAGCTATAATATATTGCTTAAAGTTATAATGAATAGAGAAACTAAAACCAGTGCAACTAGTATATGCTGCATCATTAGTTTTACATTATAAGTTCTAATAGGCTAATCTTCAGCAATCCTTTCTTCTATCTTCATCTATCCTACCTAAGTCTATACAGGAAGCTTAAATATGAAAACACAATTAATTATAATGTAAAGATATTATTTAGAAATTTTTTTTTGAGAGGAAGTCTCACTCTGTCACCAGGCTGGAGTGCAATGGTGCCATCTCAGCTCACTGCAACCTCCACCTCCCTGGTTCAAGCGATTCCCTGTCTCAGCCTCCCGAGTAGCTGGGACTACAGGCGCACACTACCATACCCAGCTAATTTTTTGTATTTTTAGTGGAGATGGGGTTTCACCATGTTGGCCAGGATGGTCTCGATCTCTTGACTTCATAATCCACCATCCTTGACCTACCAAAGTGCTGGGATTACAGGTGTCAGCCACCACGCCTGGCCCAAAATTCTTTTTTTAATTAAAATTTTAAAATTTGATTGCTTTTGGAAAGACCAGGAGTTTATTAAGGAAGTAGTTCAAGTTGCTTTTTTTAAATATATGTATTTTTAATAATATTTTCTTTTAGATTCAATGGGTACATGTGCATGTTTGCTGCATTTTTATTTCATACTGGTAGGGATCGGGCTTCTAGTGTACCCATTACTGAAATAGTGAACATAGCACCCAAAGGTCATCTTTCAATCCTCGCTGCCCTCGTTGACAACCCTTGTTGTCAACCCTCTTACACTCCCCATCAAGTTGCTTTTTATTAAGTCTTTTTGTCCTAAGTTTTCAGTATGTGCAAGGATCAATGGATCATGATGTCATTGCTTAGAATTTGTGTTAAAAACAAATTATTTGAAAACATTTGAGATTTATTTATGAAAAGTTTATTTTCACTACAGTTACATGCAAAATATAATAATATTCTGGTTTTTGACATTTTCACATAACACAATCTATACTCCAATTATATGCATTGTTCATACAATATAGAAATATTAATTTTGAGAGAGTAATTTTTGCCTTTATCTTTTGATATCTTAAGACTATCTCAAAATTACAAAAATGGTAAGAATTTGTGGAATAATTTACGTGTTCTAAATTGATTCCTGGATTAGGTATTGAAGGTTTACCTCCAATTCTCAAATGCATACAAATAACAAGTTGTATACATAATAAAACAGTACAGTTCAATCATCATGACTTAGCAAGGACTGTCTGTCAGGTGTTGGCCAGCGTTAAAGAACCTGGCATGGCGGCGTGAGGAGACGGTGAAGGCTGCTCTTCCCGAATTACATAGGAGCATGGAATGCGTCCTCTTACCCCCATCCCATCAGCAAGTGC
>NW_012101587.1:8035098-8041859 GCF_000951045.1 Mandrillus leucophaeus | reverse complement strand
AGAACCATATCATGCCTGAAAGAATATAAGCAAGGTGAGGAACTTTTAGGGCCATCCTCACTAGAGTAACACCTATCATAAGTGTCTTACCCTATACCAGTACATTTGCCCTCTTCCTGTAACACCTGTGAGAGCTTCTTATGTATTAACATGTCTACAGAGCCTGACTTGTTCCCTGATACTCAAAAGAAGTCAGTGAATACATTTTAAACAAAATCCAATTCTAAATATATATGATGAGAATATTAATCATCAGCTGAATTTACAGACTCAGTTAAGAAGTTAATTTTTGCATACATTTCAGTGGAAAACTTTAAAACATTCTCAATCCCTACAAAGTTTACATATGACTTTGTGGCATTTTCATTCTTGGAATTTTTAATAATTGAAGAGATCTTCTTTAAATATTAAGTTGCCTTTTTATGTTAAAATGACAAGATTACAATAAATATGTCTATGCTTCCAAATATCTAACTCTAAGCTGCTGTAAACAATGTGATTTAAAGGAAAAATGAATAGGACCCTACTTATTCTGGCTCATAAGAGCTTATTGCTAAATTTTCAAGAATTTTGCAAGAGCTGGTTGTTGAAATGTTGAGAGTTGGAAATTGGCTATGGGAAATAATTATAAAATAGGGCCCCTCCTCATTCTCAGTTGTTAAACATTTACAAGTATACCTCGGAATAAATCTTTGCTTAAGGAAAATACACAACTATATAAGAAATTAAATTTTGTAAGATCTCTATCCATAATTTGTTCAACAAAAGACTAGTCTGAGGCAAAATTGTGAAGTATGTATTTGTATTTGCATCTCTTTCCTTCCATTATGCCAGCCTAATCAGAGGCAAAACACATTTTTGTAGATTTAGTAGATCTTAATTTATAAATGTCAATAATACCCATAAAATGCCCTAGATTATTTTATCTAAATTTTCTTTCAGCCTCCCATAAAAC
Source organism: Mandrillus leucophaeus (assembly GCF_000951045.1). NCBI lineage: Eukaryota > Metazoa > Chordata > Mammalia > Primates > Cercopithecidae > Mandrillus > Mandrillus leucophaeus. The sequence continues at coordinate 8,040,904 of NW_012101587.1, read as the reverse complement.
TCCCCAGCCAACAACACCCCAAAGGGGTATTAACTTTCATCCGTTTTTCCCTCTTCATTCTGTTGTCTTAGTGAAGTTTATGGTTCCCCACATGTGCTCCCAATTTTCCAAGATTCTCTGGAGTCTGATCCAGTATCAACTCATGCACTCATTTTTTCCTTTTTTGCTTTTTTATAGTAACATTTACATGTTATTCTGCCACATGCTCAAATATCCAATTACCGTAGGCTGTACAATTATCCACATGGTAGTTCTCACAATGCATCAGCATCATGTGTAATGCAAGTTCATGGCCTCATGCCGGACCTACTGATTTAGAAATGCTGGGAGTCAGACCCAGCAGTCTGTCCTGCAGCAGGTCTTCTAGGAGAGTCTGGTACGTAAGCATGTCGAGCTCCATTTCTTTATACCGCATGCTTTGTAAAGACAGCGATTGTGTTTGGTTATTAATCACTTTATACCCAGGCCCCTGCTGACTGTCTGGAATATAAGATGCATGACTCAAACAAACAAAAAATAGATGAATGCATTAATTAATCCTTTAAAAGACTCAATTCTAAAAGGTTTTGCACCACAAAAAAGCTGTAAACTACTATTATGTTACTGAAATAACTCTCCCCCGGAGGGTTGAGCTTCAGCATGACATGGATTATTATTTTAAGTCCTCATTTGTTCTAAAAAGACATTGGGAGCACCAGTTAATGCTTAGGAAAGTGTTCCAGGATACTTGCATGAAAGTGCCCAGAGTAGAGGAAAGCACGGTGATATTATTTTCATACTAATCCTGCTAGAAAAAAAAAAAAAAGGATATTTAAGCTTTTATGATTGGTCTTCTCTTCAGAGCCCTGCAGCAGATTTTTTAAAAGAAAGATAGAAAAGCACTAAAAAGAATTGAGATTAGGATCCAGACTGTAATACTGTGAGGGAAAAAAAAATCAAAAGCCTTATATGAAAGAAGAAATATCTAACAGTAGCTTTAATCTTGGAAGTCTCCAAAACCGCTTCCACATGGAGAGCCAGCGTGCCACAGGTGCACTCCACATGAGCAGGTGAGCAAAATAAAGAGGCTGTCAGGCTGTGATGAATTCCTGTCCATGATGCATTCATCCCAAGGTGCCCTTCTGCATCTGGTATATATCTCTGTGCATGTAAGTTTCTAGCTGGTAGTTTTCAAGAACGTAAAAGATCTCAGAACCGAAAGAGGCTGTAAGATAGTCTACAAGCCTAATGAGGCTGCTTAAGCAATGGTTGGAAAGGACGTATTCAGGAAGAATTGTTTACCAAAGAAATAGATACATGTTTTCTGATTTCATTATCCCTAAAGATGTTATGGTAGGTCATTAGAATTGTTTGGGCTACAATTTTTTAAAAAACCTAAAAGTCAATGGTAACTGGAGAGCTTGATGAATTCATACAATGTAATATTTAAATTAAAATAATGTAGATTGTATTAACTTGATATCTAGTAAAACTGTGTATAACATGGCATAAGGTAAGTAGTTATATTTCTAAGAGGCAAATGCAAAATTAAATGTATATTTCTTCCTTCTCTGCATTTTGAAGGCTAGTTGAAATGTAAATATCTCACAGGCACCTTTGTTAAGTTTTTAAATGATTTTTATGTTTACATATATACTAAAACAGAAATGACTATGGCTATAACAATGAATTGAAAAATAAAAAGTATTTTTCAAAATTTAAAAATGTTAATATGATCTAATAACAAGGAACTGTTTATTTAGTTGCTCTTCTAACAAAGTGTATCTTTGATGCCAAGAAGCAATGCTCCTGAATGCTGGAAAATTACACACATCCTATTGAGAAAAATCTTAGAAAATTCAACAGTTTTAGAAAGGAGTGTTTTGGATTTTAAAATATGTCACAATAAAAATATTTACCAAGCTATATCAGTTTTCTATCACTGCCATAACAAATTGCTGCAAATGTAGAGGCTTAAAAGAAGACAATTTGAAGTCTTGCAGTCTCGGGTTCAGAATCTACCATGAGTCCCACTGGGCTACAATCTAGCATCTGCAGGGCCGTGTTCCTTTATGTAAACTCCTCCAGGGGAGTTTACTTTCCTTCTCCTTTCCAGTTTCTAACTGACCACATTCCTTGGCTAATGACAACCTCCATCTTTAAGCTAGCAATTCTTCTTTAAATTTATTATTATTTTTATTTGCATAAATTTATGGGGTACAATTGCAATTTGGTTACATGCATATATTGCATACAGCCTTTCAGAGTATCCATCAGCCAAATAACATACTTGAACCAATCAAGTAATTTCTCATCATCTAACGCTTTTTCACCCCCACTTTCCTAGTGTCCTTTGTCTATCATTCCACACTCCATGTCCATGTGTACACATCATTTAGCTCCCACTTGTGAGAGCATGTAATATTTGTCTGTGTCTGACTTGTTTCACTTAAAACAATGACCTCCAGTTCCATTCATATTGCCGCGAAAGACACGATTTCATTGTTTTTTACTAGCTGAATAGCACTCCATTGTGAGTGTATATCACAATTTTTAATCCAGTCATCTGTTTATGGGCACTTAGGTTGATTCCTGTCTTTGCTATTGTGAATAGTGCTGTGATAAACATATGGGTGTAGGTATCTTTTTGATATTATGATTGTTTTTATTTCCTTATGAGTAGATATCCAGTAGTGAGATTTCCAGATCAAATGGTAGTTCTGTTTTTTTTTTCTTTGAGAAATCTCTGTACTGTTTTCCATAGAGGTTATATTAATTTACGTTCCCATCAACAGCATGTTAGAGCTTCCTTTTCTCTACATCCTAGCGAACATCTGTCATTCTTTGTGTTTTTAATCATAGCCATTCTGACAAATGTTAAATTGTATCTCATTGTGGTTTTAATATGCATTCCTGTGATTATTAGTGATGTTTAGCATTTTTATAAGCCTGGTGGCCATTTGTATGTCTTCCTTTGAAAAATGCCTATGCATGTCTTTTGCCCACTTTTTAATTGGATCATTTGTTTCATTGCTGTTGAGTTGTTTGAGTTTCCGACCTTTTTTCTGATGCCACACTTCTCTCTGATTCTCTACTCTCCTGCCACCATCTTTCAAATTTAAGGACTCTTGCAATTCCAGTGGACACACCTTAGATAATCCAGAATAATCTCCCTATTTTAAGGTCAGCTGATTAGTAACCTTAATTGCATCTGCTACCTTAATTCCTCCTTGCTGTATAGCATAGCATATTCCCAAGTTCTAGGGATTAGCAGGAGGACATCTTTGAGGGGCCACTATCTGGGCTACCAACCATTCAGGAATTTCTTACTCTAAAATAGGTAATCTGTAAAAGTATTTTGCACACTTCCAGGACACGCTTAGCAGGATCCTTGTATCTGTGGAAAATTTTAATACAATTCTCTAGGTCTTGATGGTGTGAACTTTGTGCTCAGGGCCAAAGACATCACAGCATAAATGACATATTTCAGTTTTTATTGTTTAATAGAGATCATGAGTTAAAATGTTATCCTCGCCTTTTTAAAATTTCCTTTAACATATTTTAGCATAGTATGAAAACAATTAAACCTAATGATCACAATGATTAGTATCATAAAACTATGATATCATCTTTCATTTTCCTGTAACCATTTATGAGAAGAGTACTGAATTTAATTCTATGGTTAAAAAACAAACTATTTAAGCTTTACAATAATGATAAATATAGCTATAACTTTTTCAAAAAATCCAAATAGCATTGAAAATTTTAATTTAGCATGATGGCCTTCTAAATTATCTACCTACATTTAGTCTTTCTACTCAAAGAGTGTTCTTCATTCAACAACTATCTGTTGAGTTCCACCATTCTTAAACTTAAAACTAGTTTAAAGCAGTAAGCAGTCCCTGAGTTTCTATAGGATGAGGGTATGCCCCTGATAGGGGATGATGTATAACACTCTTCATACTGTGTCCTAACTTACCTCTGCAGCCATATTCCTCCTCTGTACACAGTATTCACTTCCCTCTCATATCCATTCTAATCTGCCTTGCCATTCTGTTCTCTGCACCTAGGTCAATCTCACTTATGAAGAAACATTAGTATCAAATCTCACAGTCCCCAAAAGTCATCTCTTCTCAAATAAAGGTTGAAGTAATATTTTTTTTAATTCTATGAAATAAAGCCTGTAAAATAATGACATTAAATACTCATCAATCTTGTGAACTTCTATATGGCTGTTATGCTCTGTTATTTTAACTATTTTTTTGTATGGAGACTTTAATGCTATTACGTATTAACTATTTGATTTTATATTTCTTATAGACAGGAGTCATGTCTTCTCCATCTCTGTCTCCACCATGTCTCTCAACATAGTGGTTTCTAATGAATTTTCTCCTATAATTTGGTGAATAACATAGAGCCATGGGAGGTATCATTTATCATTTGCTTCAGAAAAGCTTCATCCAAATCAAATAATTGGTATTATAACTTCATTGGAAAATTCATTTTCATAAAATTGGACATCTTTCACCATTTTTTATCCCTACAACTTTATTAATGGTTTTTCTGAGCAGATATAATGATGTCAATATTTTTAAGAAACTATTATCCATAGAAGGGAAAATGTCATAATAAATAAGACCTTAAGATGGCACCAAGCTAATGAAATAAAGCATTACCAAATTGAACCTTTGCTTGCATAATATATGTGATATTATTAAGTCTTAAAACAGAAATGTAGAAAATTCTAGGAGACTAAAGGAGTTTACATAAAATATGGAAAGATCTACCTGGAAATGATTAGTTTTACAAATATTTAAGGTTTATAATCAGACAGGTTACTTGAAAAATCTTCTTAAAGGAGGCTAAAATACAACTTGTTACATTACAGTTCCTTGATCTTCACTTTGTAGATGTTGTAGACATAAAAAATACAAGTTTATGTATTGTTTTTTCTTCCAAGAATACTTAATCAATGCCACATTAATTCTGAGGACACAAAATGTCAGTGTTAACTACTTTCTTTCTTAAAGTGTGTATATGTTGTGTGTTAAATAAGTGTGCAAATTAACATAAACCTTATCTTCATGATCTCAATCTAAAAATAATTTTAACACCGATAAAGTAAAATCATTTTCTCCAAATTATCTATCATGCAGCTATTTTTGTCTTCAGCATGGTTAGTGTTTACATTTCAGCAGAAGTATGATAATGCTTCAAATAACAATGTCATCATATAGTGTGCCTTACGCACAGTATTATTTTATCACAATGAGAGAAATCTAGATTCTCATACCTAAATGGAGCAAAATATAAAGAAGAGCATAATTTTAAACTCCAATGAAATTTAATTTTTTCTTTTCAGTAAAAATAATGAAGCAATTTTATTCCTTTATGTTCCATGATATCTATATACAGTTACAAATGAACTGGCTTACAGTAAAATGAAAATCAAAATATGTAAGTGCAAAATAGGAAATCAGAAATACTTCAATTTTGCCAAGTGTAGTTGGCCCCATATTCTGATAATTGTGATCCCAGTACTTCTTGTTCAGTTTCTAGGGACTCATGCTGTTTGCTAAAATAAGTATCCATGTCTTTCTTCAATACTATAATCTCCAGAATAACCCTAGATTGTTAGAAAACCTGTAGAAAATAATCAAATTATTCTCTTTGCTACTAGTGCTTATTCTTTAATTAAAGGTCAACAAATTGTCAATATATTACTTTTTTTCTATAGTGCATATTTTCTAGCCAGAAAAGATTAGGTCTAAAGGTAGAAACACACAAAATAAAGAAACCTACTACTGTCTCTTATAAACTTTTTTCC
>NW_012101587.1:8032073-8034623 GCF_000951045.1 Mandrillus leucophaeus | reverse complement strand
AATAATTTGAGGTAACTGTTCTGCTATTTTTTCATCTGTAAAATCGCTTGACTTAAGCATGAATAATACATCAGCTACAGACTGGTCAAGTCATGTATTGTGAGGTCAACGATAGCACTACTGAATTTACTGTTCTGTGATCTGAATAAACAAACAACCATTAAAGTGTAAGTGATACCTGAATCAATTTGCGGTCCTGGCCTTTAAGACCTGCCATAATGTATCAGGATCATTGTCATCTTTGCCCAGCCTTTTCCTTTCCAGATTACCACTAAAAGGGTATTGTGGAAGCAGGTGCCTGTTTGTAAATTCACTTTACAATTTTTGAAATGTGGTAAACCCAACTTATTAACACATTTTTTCAAGCAAGAAAGACTATATCAGATCTAATAAAAGTACATTTACGAGAGAAGGAAAATACAACACGTATTTTTGAAATGTTTGACTTTCTTGCTTTCATATATTTAGCTAAACAATTTTGATGAGTGTAATAGTCCAATATATGCAGCACTTACTACATGCCAGGCCCTAGTGCTCTAAGAGCTTTAATCTTAACCACATCCTTGCAGAAAAGGAAATATTATTACTCTCTTACAAAACAAAGCGTCAAAGCTTAAAGAGCTTAAATTAATTAAAGCCAGTCACTGGCAGAACCCAGACTGGAGTCCAAGCACTCTAATTACCAACGTGCTCATATTGGTGTGCTAGGGTTAGTTAGGGCTTCCATAAGAAAATACCATAGACTATGCAGCCATAAAAAATGATGAGCTCATGTTTTTTGCAGGGACATGGATGTAGCCGGAAGCCATCATTCTCAGCAAACTAACACAGGAACAGAAAACCAAACACCACATGTTCTCACTCATGATGGGGAGTTGAACAATGAGAACACACGGACAAAGGGAGGGGAATATCACACACTAGGGCGATGTTGGAGGGTGGTCGGGAGCAAGGAGAGGGAGAGCATCAGGACAAATACCTAATGCATGCAGGATTTAAAACCTAGATGATGGGTTGATAGATGCAGCAAACCACCATGGCAAAGGTATACCTATGTAACAGACCTGTCCATTCTGCACATGTATCTTGGAACTTAAAGTAAAATAAAAAATAAAAATAAATAAAATAAAAATAAATAAAAATAAAATATTCAACCAGGTTTAAAAAAAAAAAAAGAAAAAGAAAATACCATACACTGGGATGGCTTACAGCAAAAATTTATTTTCTCACAGTTCTGGAAGCTGGAAGTCCAAGATCAAGGTGCCTGTAGGATTGCTTTCTCCTGTGACCTCTCTCCTTGGCTTGCCAATGGTCACCTTCTTGCAGTGTTCTCCTGGGGTCTTTCCTCTACGTGCACTCACAGAAAGATTTCTGATGTGTCTTCCTCTTCTTACAAATACATCAGCCACGTTAGAGGAGAATCTCACTCTTATGACCTGGTTTAACTTTAATCACCTCCCTAAAGGTTCTATTTCTAAGTACAGTCACATTGAGAAATAGGTGTCAAAAAAAATGAATTTTGGGGGATACAATTCTATCCAAACCAGGGTGTTCTTTTCACTCTGCTGAAGCAATAAGTCGTGGACTGAGTGCTTACTTGTTCCTCACACCACGTGAGCACCAAGAGTTTCAGATACAAAGTGTACTAAGCATCGCCTCTGTCATCCCCTTGATCAGCACCTGAGTGCAACACAACAGAAAGCATACTGACAAGGACACGGACAGAACGCCGCGTGCTCTGACCTTCCGCAGATTCGTACAATGGTTGAATTGTGGGGTTGAGGTTGTAACAATGTCCTGAAATAGGCTTCCAACATTTGAGGTGTTTAGATGGATTTGGAAAACTTGTATTTATGGTTAAGACTATGTTTCCTTATCCAGCTCATTGGTGGAATAGGATGGATTAGTATGACATCTTTCAGTTGCTTCTAAAGTTGGCCCTGTCACTGCTGGTATGTTAAAGGAGTGCTGCATTGACAGAGGTAGTAGAAATATTGTGTTTGTGACAATTGATGGCCTGTAAGCTATTTCCATTGCCCCTTAAATTAATCCGTTGAATTTTCCATGCCACACTACACATTCTAAAAGCCCCCTGCTGGTTTTCATTAGTTAAATCCACAAGGCTGACCAGGACAGTCATAATGTTCCCCACAAATTGACTAAATTTTAGACAGGTTTCTTTCTCATACTGGCCCTTGGCCTCCCTTTTCCTAGAGTGTTTGCTTTAGAAAAGTAATTACAATTTGTAGTTGCAAATTATTTCTCTGCCTTTTTGAAATGCATATATATCTTCCTAAAGGACTATTACCAGTTTTATGCCCCAGGAAATGTGTTTCTGAAGGGTCTGGGAAGAATCTCTTTGACATGCAAACGTGAAGGAAAATAGCATCCCTGGCTCTGGGTCTCTACAAGAATACATAGGAACCTAACTTCTGTGGGAGCCTCCATTCAAGTTGTAAAACTACCTGTTTTCATGAAGACGTGAGGACTTAGACTTTTACTTTGAGTAAGGCCCACTACCTGACTTCAAACTATACTACAAGGCTACAG
>NW_012101587.1:8011187-8030704 GCF_000951045.1 Mandrillus leucophaeus | reverse complement strand
TGTGATCGTCTTGAATAAAGTCTTCCTTATCTGTTTAGCCCAGTCTGGTGATATATTCACTTTTAGAAGGCTAACAGGCTGATCATGATCTTAGATACAAACAGTTGACTTTCCCCTCTAATCAACAACCAAAGAGTTTAGGTGCTAAGAGGGACAGCTTTGCAATGCAGTCCTGGAGAGTAGAAGGATTTCTATCCCAGCCTGAGGTAAAAACATCATTTCTGCTACTTTCCATCACGCCTGAAACATAATAAATGCTCACTTAAATTAGTATTTAAACATGATTGTTGACTGTCATACTTTCTTTCTTATAAACCACCATTTTGATGAATATCCATTGCTCTTCTTAACTCATGCTAATAAAAAAATAGCAATTGAGGAACCCTGTTATGGAGGACAATGGGAGTCTGTGAAAAGCACTCTATCAATTTAATTTAGGGCAACTTTGGAAAAGCAGTGTTATAAAGTACCAGGGAATGTTTGGAAAAATACTGGTAGTAATTTAGGAGAATACGCCATCCCCATTAAAACCCCTATTACCAGTTTTATGCCCCAGGAAATGTTTTTCTGAAAGGCCTGGAAACTATCTCTTTGAAATATAAACATAAAGGAAAATAGTACCTCTGGTTCTAGGTCTTTACAGTAAGGAGCAGATAGAAGCCTAAATTAGCAAATTCTTAAAAGTTGGTTGTACAACATCATCAAAATAATATAGTTAGAAAACTAGGGGATTAAACTATTTATTGTTTCTACCAAGAGTTTTGTATCTTATTATCTGGTTATGATGAAATACCCTTATATGTTATTTTACTACCCAGAGCATTTCATAATATATATGAAATTTTTTATACCAAGAGTTTCATATCTATGATTTTACCCTCACAAGAACCCTGTGAAGTTATCCTTTTTACTTCAGTCTGCACGTCATCAAGCTGGCGTGTGCAGATCACACACTAATTACAAGACAGAGCCGGGATTCAAGCAAATGCTGGTTCCTTTGGCTCTGATGGGTATGTGAGCAGCACAGCATCAAGCTGCCTTCCTCCTCCTCTCTCCTTTCACCACTATGAAGAATCTTCAGATGAATTTCTTCTATCATTGGCTGTAAGAGCAGTTCTGTGAGACACATACAATTCTCTGCATTTTTATACACATAAATTAAGAATCAGAGAAGTTGGGTAATTTTCCAAAAGTGACAAATGTAAAAACTGCAAGTGTGTTCATCAGACTTAAATCCAGGTTTGAGACACAACTTTGAAAGTTTAGAAAATTCGTGTAGGATAGTAAGGAAACCTGAATCATTGGCAGGCTCATCTGGAAATTAAGTGCCTGGTGAACTCTTTCAAAAAAAGGAACTTACATAGATGAAATATAACAGGGGTGTATTATTTCTCTGTGCTGTGATTTACTTATTATAGCTTACATTAAATAATTACCTACCAAGAAAACAAGAGAAAATGTAGTCACTTAAAGGCATATTTCTATAGTTTGTTTTACTTTTAATTATAATTTCACCCCCAAAATTAATTAATCTGTATTGCCCAGAGAAGGATTTTTCTCAGTCAGTTGAAATGTTTTAAGTCAAAGAAGACGAAGTGTTTTAACAAACAAATAATACACTTCTTCATGTAGTTAAAATAATTATAAACGTTGCAATACTCCATGAAAAACTTTAGTATATAATCTTAAGAAACAATATGCATAAACAGTGAAATATTTAAATACACGAGGTTTACTTGGTGGTCAGCACCTTGGTTGTGACACAGCTGTTGAAAATAAAATACATCCACCCCTTTCTCTACAGACAGAGTCAAATCTATATTAAATAAAAATATGATCAGAAGTTTAATTATTAATTAATTTTTTAACTTACTAAGGATACAAAAGCATTCATGAGAATCAAGCAATTACAGTACATTAATTCTGTAAACACTTAACTGTGTAATTAGAAACATATATTTAATAATAGCTCTTTTCTCATCCCAGACCTACTTTGACTCTGGACACCAAATGACATAGCAAAGCATAACTTAACACATTTAACTCAAGAATAGGAAGCAGAATCAAGAGACGCCTAAAACCTCAAAGGGATCAATTCCTTCTTTTCATCAGCAATCAAAAAGTTTTTTTTTTTAACTTTCATTTTGGTCCTAAGTCCCATCCAGCTATTAAGCCATTTCTAAGGGTTTTCCTAACCTCAGATGCTGATGGTAAGATCCCCGTAAAGTCTTGCTTGTATTCTCTATCTCCACTTCCTTACGTCTCATTCCTTATTTTAATCAGCATCATTAGATTTTTGTTCCTATTATTTCACTAAAACAGTGTGTCTAGTCAAATATTATAGTCAAGTCTCTGTCTATATGGTATTAAACACTCAATCATTGTGTATGATTGATTATACCTCCTTCTTAAAATCTTTTGTTTGCCTCTGCAGACACTATCTTATTCTGGTCTTCCTCCTATCACCCTTGCCTCTCCTTCTCAGTCTCCTTTGCTAGCTTGTCTTCCTGACCTCTAAATAATAAGGTTCAGGAGGATGAGATATTATATATATATATATATATATATATATATATATATATATATATGAATATATAAAAAGATATATGTGAATATATATATGAATTATATATCTATCATCTATATTTATTCATTTAGTCATCTATAGAAAACATTCCTCTATATTTATTCTCTAGGCAATAGAATATTCATCTACAGAAAATATTCATCTATACTTCTTCTCTAGGCAATCTCAGTAAGTTCCAGTTTTACATGCTATCCATACATTGATGATACTCTGTTGCCCAGGTTGGAAGGCAGTCATGAAAATACAGCTCACTACAGCTTCAAACTTCTGGACTCAAACCACTGATCTGACCACTTCAGCTTCCCAAGTAGCTGGGACTACAGGCACATGCCCACATTTGGCAACTTTTTTTTTATTTTTTTATTTTTTTTTGGAGACAGAGTCTCACCATGTCGACCAGACTGGGAGACTAAACTTACCTTCAATTCTTGATTTCTTTCATGGGTCCTGGGCTTCCGTATCTCACCATCTACTCAATATCTCCACAGGTATTTTTCAAAGGCAGTTCATATTTAGTATTTCTAAGGCACATTGCTAAATCCCCTTACCCCATTGTGGATTGGCTTGCTCTATATCCACTATGATATAGTTTGGCTGTGTCCCCACCCAAATCTCATCTTGGGAGGTGATTGGATCATGTGAGCAGTTTCCCCCATGCTGTTCTCATGATAGTGCGTGAGTTCTTATAAGATCTGATGGTTTTATAAGTGTTTAACAGCTCCTCCTTCACGTCTGCTTCCACTTTCACCATTATTGTAAGTTTCCTGAGGCCTCCCCAGCCATGCAGAACTGTGAGTCCATTAAACTTTTTTGCTTTATGAATTACCCTGTCTTGGGCAATTCTTCATAGCAGTGTGAGAACAGATTAATACACAATATGATCTTTATCTAGTATACTCTTCTGAGCTAGGAAGGCTGAGAAACCACAACTCAGCTTGCCAATTCTTCCTCACAGTCAGGTTTTCTTACATAATATAAGATCTGCCAATCAACTACACGTGCCAGGCTTAGATTGCAAAGGGAGGCATTTGAAGCATAGATGGGAATACTCTACAGTCACAATCAAAAGAATGCTTTTGAAGTAAGCAGGTCAGTAGCTTCCTCAGTCATAATAGGGGACATGTGATTCTATGGGTGGGACTCTTTCCAGGGAAGCTCAACATAAAGCTAACTCTCAAGTCCTTCCAAAGACTTTGTCAGTGCCTTGTACAGTTATTAAATCACTAACTTCATAAACTAGCCAGAATAGCTTCTGTTTACTCTAACTGAATTCCAACCCTCACAGACCTGAAGCATCCTCCTGCAACAGGCTTCTGCTTGGCATCATCATCATCCTCCCATGTCAAAGAACAAAGCTCTGGGCATCATACCAGTGTGTCTCTCAAGCCCATGCCAACCCATTGGTTATCTGTCTAAACACCCTCACTGTCCACACCCATCCCACCGTTGCCTCTTGCCACTTAACCAATCTCCCTCCTTCCACTCTGCCATTTTAAAGTACATAGGTTACCCAGATTGATCTTTGAAAGATATTAGTCATTTTACATCGCTCCCCTGGTCATATGCTCCTGTGAATTCACATTACATTCTCAACAAAATCCAACTTCCTTAACCTAGCTCACAGTGCTCCATAAAATACAGCCCCCATCTACTTCTCTGACCTCATCTCTGACCCTCTGCCCTATATTCTGTCTCTCACATACACCAAGCTTGGCCCATCTCAGGGACTTCACGATAGCTGCTCCCTCTGCCAGAAACACCTCTCAATCAATTTTAGGTGATTTGCAATTTCACATTACTTCAGTCTCCGCTCAGAAAGGCTTTCATAACCTTCTTTCTTAAATAGCAGCTCCTGTCTCTGTCCCTTCACCATCTATCACCTTATTCTGCCATATTTTTCTTCATCTGTCACTAAGGAAAGCACACAGATGCACATTTGCTTATATTTTTTTATTTCCAGTCACTTCCATCAGGGAAGTCAGCAGCACCACAGCAGGGACATAGCTTCTCTTATTTGGCTCCTGGCCTCTAGCACATAGAACAATGCTCTGCTTTTAGGAAGATTTCGGTGACTATCGCAAGAATAAATTATTGAGAAAATAAACGAAAGAATGATTATTTTAGTGGGCCAAATAAGAACACTTATAACTAATTCCCAAAGTAAGAGCCAGCATCAACCTTTCCCCTAGTCATTAAATAACCTTGAAAACTTATGATGAATATTACAAAAGCTTTCTTAGTTTCTACTTTTCACAATATAAACAGACATTATATTTTTGAGATGATTCATATATTGTTCATATATATATATACATGTATATGTGTATATATATATTTGTGTGTGTGTGTGTGTGTCAGTCAAAGGAAATGGAATAAGAATCAAGACATGTAACACTTCGATACCAGGCACTTAAAAGAACTTTTAAAACTCACACCAACAAAGAAGGAAAAGAAACTAGGGAATGGAGAGAAGGAGGGACGTATGGCAGACTCTGGAAGCAAGATTAAATATATTTCATGAGCCTCCCACACTGAGGTTACAACTAATGAATGGCAGAATGACCTCCAAAAGCTGAAAGTTAAAAACAGGTTTCCGAGACATGAACATCTTCTGAATATACAGTAGCTGGAAAAAGTTCTATGTATCGCTAGTCATAAAATAAAATATAAATTGTTTCTTTGCATACATATTAACTGCTCTCCGTAGTGTTACCATCCTCTTCAAAGGATTTGCAGTAGCAACTTTTATAAATGATTTTTAAAAGAAACCTTCCTTGCATAATCCCCACATGCAGCAGCCTAAGTTGTATTAAATCCTCCTCATCTTCCCTTTCTTCTACTCTCTTTCATCTGTTTTCCACTTTTCCCTGTGATCATTGCTTTATTTTTCTTTCTGATCCAACTGTGGTGATTCAGTGGCTAGAATGATAGATGATAGGAACTATAGCCAATGAACTAGAAGCTGAGATAAGATTGAAAGAATACCATCTTGCCAATTTCAATAATAATAATATATTTTATGTATATCACCATTTATAATTTTCAATACACTTTTAACATCAATCAGCTATTTTCCAGTCTGATTACCACCTTTCGATAGAGTAATAGAGGTAGACATTATTAATTCTATATTATAGAATCAAAAACTCAGTTATTAGAAGATAACAATCCTTGTTGTTCTAGGAAATGAGTGTTTTAGAATAAGCTAGCCTGTCAGTCATTTCCTTGCTCACACATGGATTTATATATTTTTTCAGCTTTAAAAAATTATTTTAAGTTCCTGGATACATGTTGTATTTGTCTGTTTTCACGTTGCTAATGAAGATATATTCAAGACTGGGCAATTTACAAAAGAAAGAAGTTTAATTAAACTTACAGTTAGTTGCACATGGCTGGGAAGGCTTCACAATCGTAGATCATAAGTGTTCTCACTACAAGAAAAGAAATGGTAGATATATGAGGTGATGGATATAATAATTAGCTTGAATGTGGTGATTATTTCACCATGTATATGCGTACCAAATCATCAAATTATTTACCTTAAATTCACACAATAAAAATAACGCATATATCAAACTTTTCTTGGGAAGACTTTTTTTGTCAACTGGAGAAGCAAGTCTATTGAACAACTAGGGCTTCTAAGGCATTATTGAAAGAATAATGAGAGAATAAAAATCCAACATTTCGATAGCTGGATAGTCTGTGAAACTCAGCATGTGGCATCACCTCTTCCGCTGAGCCACCCAGCTGTTCTCATCTCCTCCCACTGCCAACTTCTATTCTAACATCTACCCTAATGTCTGATATAGTTTGGATATGTGCCCCTGCCCAAATCTCAAGTTGAATTAAAATTCCCAGTATTGGAGATGGGTCCTGGCGGGAGGTAACTGAATCATGGGGACAGATTTCTTATGAATGGTTTAACATCATGCCCCTTGGTACTGTCCTCATGACAGTGAGTGTTTTCTCATGACATCAGGCTGTTTAAAAGTGTGTGGCATCTTGCTCTTTCTCTCTCTCTCTCACTCACTCCTGCTTTCACTGTGTGACATGCAAACTTCCCCTTTGCCTTCTGCTATGATTGGAAGCTTCCAGAGTTCTCCCCAGAAGCAGATGCTGCTATGCTTCCTGTACAGCCTGTAGAAGTATGAGGCAATTAAACTTTTTTTTTTTCTGAAAAGTCTCAGATATTTCTTTATATCAGTGTGGGAATGGACTAACACAATGTTAAGTATAACTTTTCAGTTTATACTTAATGCTCAGATGTTCTTTTTTGTATTACCATTGTTTTAGTTAGTTACTGATGAGCAAATAATGCCCTAAAGAGACATATATAAGCCTGGGTTTCTAAAAAAAGAAAAAGCCTTTGGAGGTGGTGTCAAGTAAACTTCACAGAGATTTCACTCTTCTCATCTGCCTGAGAACTACTTACAGTAAGACAAATTCTAAAGGAAATTCTTCTGAAAGGCTCACATTAGCAGGGACTGTTGTGGACTGGGCCTATATGTAGATCATGGTACACAGATTTTCAGACCTACTCAAAGATGGGCAGATTTTGCTGGCAAGCAGGTCTCTGTCCAGAATATTTTACTGATACTGTCTTATTGAAATGCTACAGCCAAGAGTCAATACTACTCCCTTTCTCCCGTCTGATCAATTTCTATATTTCAATTATGAGAACCGAGAAAACTTTCCACACATTTCCAGCTAGCGTTACTCTGAAAATTTTCTTCCCTGGTCAAGCAGTGAACCAAGCTAGTGGCCTTCAGGGCTCTCTTTTTAATCAGGTTTTTACATTAGCACTGTAAGGTAAATTGAATGGGAAAGCCATTAATTAGGATTGCAGCTATGCATAATCACTCAGATGTCGTCACCAGGATCTGCGTCTCATGATAGGACTACAGTGAAAGAATGAGACTCTGCTTATTAAACAAAACAAAACAAAAACTCCTTCCATAAAATTGTGATGAGGTGTTCCTCTTCTTACAGCTTTCGGTAGGCTAGACAGGAATGGAATATTTTAGGTTTTCTTACAGCTACAGTTAAGAAAATCCCTCTGGGCACTTATTCTGTCCTTCTTCCTCTGTCTCAACACTTGCTTGCATCCAGAGTCAGGATGGCTTCATACAATTTCTAAAACAGTTCTTTAACACTATCCTGACTGCCAGAGATTTGGTAAACAAGGGCTGCAGCGGATTTTGTAAGCTAAATGTCCAGTCCACCACTCTACTGACTTGATACTTGCCAGAAGTAACCAAACGGCTTCTCACTTCTTCATACCTCCACCTGTCTATCAAAAGTCTCTTGCTTTGCGTAGCTTCACGTTACCGTGCACTTACCCTGAAGCTGTACCCTCTGCTCACAAAGCCCTTGACTAGTGTGATAAATGGATTCTAAATGTGTGAATAGCATTTGGACATATCTTCTAAATGTTTTGTGTGTGAATAAAAAATAATAGATACAAAATCACATGATCTCATTATAATGCTCTTGAGATATTCCTCAGATCAACTTTTTTGCAAAATTATGTCAAGAAATGAAATTGAACAGTTAGATTTTTTTCTGACACTTTACATTGTCCTTGTACAAGTCATAACTAAATGCTTAAGAGGTAACAAGTGTTTAAAGATAAGAGTAATGTTAAAATAAGTGCTGATACCATTTGGCTGTGTCCCCACCCAAATCTCACCTCGAGTTGTAGTTCCCATAAACCCCATGTGTCCTTGGAGGGACCCAGTCGGAGGTAATTGAATCATGGGGCAGTTATTTCCCTGCTGTGCTCCTGATGCTGAGTGAGTTTTCGAAAGATCTGATGGTTTTATAAAGGGGAGTTTCCCTGCACATGTTCTTTAGGCCTGCTGCCATGTAAGACATGCCTTTGCTCCTCTTATGCCTTCTGCCATGATTGTGAGGCCTCCCCAACCATGTGGAGCTGTGAGTCCATTACACCTCTTTTTTCTTTATAAATTACTCTGTCTCAGGTATGTCTTTATTAGCAGCATGAGGACAGACTAATACAAGTGCTTTGTACGATTTAGCAATAGCCATATTAATACACTACCTTGCAGCAGAGTTTAATGAAATTTGGTGTGATTTTTGGTAACCATAGGTGTGAAGGGGAGCAAACAAGCAAGACCATGGGATACAGCAGCAAAATGTGTGTGTGTGTTTGTGTGTGCACACACACACACGTGTGTACACATATGGTATGCTGGGGCACAAGACCTAAAATTAAGGCCTGATGTTATGTGAGCCTCGACACCTAGGGAGAACTGAGATGCCTAGGGAAAACTTGAGGGCCTAACCACAAGTTCCAGGCCTTTCTCTATTGAAAGTCCCCAGCTACACATCCTTCTTTGTCATGGAGACCAGCACAGTACTTGCCTATCCCTGAATTAGAGGCTTCAGTCCCCGGTCAGCCCAGTTATTCAGAGAAGTCAATCTCATCATGTACAGGAAGTAGGTCCATGGCACCCTCTTGTTACTATAGAGCTGACCTTCCCCAGTCCTCGCTTTCTCACTGTGTTTCTGACCACAGCCCCTGTGTGGTCCTGCAGGCCACGCAGTGTCCTCCTCTCCCAGGCTGTGCATATGTGTGACTAATTCACTGCTGCCAATCTTACCTGCCCAGTGCTGGGTGCTTTAAGTTCAGCCACCCCCATAACCCTCAGGTGGGAACCCTCCTTCCTCAATGAATGAAGAGGAAGTCATCAAAACTTGTGGATCTTCATGTATGTTTGTAAATTTAGATTTCACAGGTTTTTCTTACATACACATTTTCTCCTTGAACCAAAAGTTAAAATTTAGAAGTTGTTACTAAGATGCTCTCTTTGGCCTTGTTTCAGAATTGTGTAAAGGTTGTTTCCTTGGGAGAATTGTGAATGTTCCTTAAAGAGAACTGGCAGGGTCACACCTCCATGCTGCAGCCAGCTGTATCAAATGATAATTTTAAAGATTTTTTTCGTGATGGATCCAATGGTAAGAGACAAAGGAGAAATGTCCTGTTCTAAAAATTGTAGGGCATATAAGTAATGACCAATAAGTAGATAATTTGCAACAAGCACTTTATAACACTTTTGTCTAAGGTATTTCCTTGCAATAAAGTTGTCTTATCCATCAGATTACGAACTGATTTGTAATATGAAACAGTCCAAGGTTAAAATTCAACTACTCAGGCAGGCATGATTAAGTTGGAGTGATTTGAAGTGTGCCAGAAAATTCCCCATGTACAAACATTTCTTACTTTGCTGACATAATGCCTGGAACTCCCACCATTATGTCAAATTCTTTCTGAATGATTCATTCAGAAAAACCCTGATAAAAGAAATGTATCATCTAGTAAAAGCAGTAAGTTTTTAAAAATTTATCTTTCATAGCTAAGTGCAGCATTCTCAGGGGAAGTTGTTGAGGAGAGAAGGATTTAATGTAAGTGAAGAGAAAAGAAAGAAAGGAATGTCATCTAGCATTTGTGGCTCAGGTAGGGATACTGTAGATTGTCTGGCGTGATGAGGTCAAAATCAGTGATGACTGTTGTCACAGGTAAGAAGACTACTAAAGACAAATGACACTCCTATCCTGAGGACAAATTCCACATAATTACCCCTAGGCACTTAAAACACATATTTGAAGTCAACTGTGTTTTGATACTTAATAATATTAATATACTTAATAATATTAATCTCATTGAATTATTGTGGGAATCAAATAAGACACCTTGTACAAAACATCCTTTGCAATCAATTCTCAATAAAAGTCAGTTATGTTGTGCTTTTGAGTGTCACTTGCACTACACATTAAAAACAATGAACTTTATTTTTCTTTCTACAATTTAATCATCTTCATTGTCTTTCTGTCTCCCAAGAGTAAAGGACAAATCTCTCCACTATCTTTCCACACCTACCTATGGCTATTTATGTTTTGTCTAATCCAGTAACCTTGTCCCCAACTAATAATTTTAAGTATTTAAATGTACATCTAATTTTCTTTAGGTATTTAATTTATTGTGCATAAACGTCTGGACTTTTAGTCACCTCTCAAGTCTTGTTCTCCCTTCCAATATGGTGCCTGGGTCTAAGGAAGGGAGGTAAGAGCTTCTGTGATCTCATGGAAGGGCTCCTTAATTCCACCCCTAGCCATCCTGAAAAACACACTTTTCATCTAAAATTTTTCAGCCTAATTGGATGATACATAAATACAGATTCTACGTAATCAAAACCTCTAGACCTATTAAAGCTTTTCTTAAAGAAAAGTTTCGTTGTTGAGAACTTCCTCTTTGCCAAAGTGTCTGTCTTTCAAAACCTGTTCTTTCATTTAAAAGTCTACTTAGCATTGAGGATCATTTCCCCTAGTTTCTCTGGTCAGAATGGAATGATTCTCTCATTCCTGGAACAGCAAGTCTGATGGCTTAGCCTTTATAGAAAGCTGAATGAAAACAAAATATGGAAAAACATAACTATAAACAAACAGGTTAGTATTTGCATAATTCTTACTCTTGCAAATATTAATTCTAATTAACGATTATTATATTCAGATATACTCCCTAAGGAAAAAAAAAAAGTAGTTACTTTATATTAAAATGTGATGATTCAACTTGAAAAACCTCAAGTTACTGTCCTTCAAACCAGCAGTCAAGTGCATTCTCTATAAAAGCAGTATAAAACTTTTAAAAAGTCTAGTTGTGTGAATGAATCATAAATTTCTCAGGCCAGATGGTATTAAGTCATAGCCTGCCAAATATCGACATCATTTACAGTACTACAGTAAATGAAATTAGCACTAGTTGGCACTTTGAATTGTCAAGTGTTAATTTGCTAGACATTCACAATCTTCCTTATGCTTGCTGCATTATAGTAGCTGATTTTATAGGTACTGTTTTAAGAATGTATTAACGTATTTTTCTCCGAGATCACATTAGTCTTTCATAGGTATCTGAGTACCTCTTTAGAGATATACACAACATGAAGTTACAGGGGGAAAACTTTGGGATGAAGACTCTGACACTTTGAATTTTCATGATAGTTATGCTACCCACTTGTATCACTTAGTCCCTTCAATTCTTTGGACTCCAGCTCACCATTGTACATTAAAGACAAGGGGCAGCATCAGTGGTTCCATTCAGGTATACTATTCTGTAATCATAAAATTTTATTCTAAAGTTGATTTTGACTCAACACCAGCCTTGTCTTCAAACGCTTTTCTACCCCTGTGTCTAAAATGTCTATTTGCTATGTAAAAGGCTGTGGTCAGTGCTTTTTGCAGTTGGGCAAGCATGTCAAGACATAATTGAGATTTTATTTTAAAAACATAGTTTTTTTTTCTTAGAAAATTCATGTACATGCAAAATCTTGCACCCTAACTTAAAGTTTTACAAAATCCCCAAACTCCATATATAGAGACTTATGGAATCATAAAAACCATAAGATACCTTCAGTCTCCTTGGATTAGGCATTATTTAAAAGAACCTCCAGAACCTATACACACACACAAACAAACACATAGTCTATGTGTACATAAACATTGTATATGCATTCAAAAATTTATATATATATATGTGATATGTGCAAAATTGCATACACACATATGCACTCTTTGATCAGTCATCATTGCTAAAGATTAGTCAGTGACTACCATCAGGTCAAGAATTTCCTTTTCACTATTCTATCCTGTCACTGTTTTTGACATTCTACATAGATGAAGACTAAACCCATAATACATCTGCATGTTGGATATCGTTTTCCCCTGTAAACATATAGGAAACTCAGGAGTAAAGATTTTCAGTGATGCTTCCTGTCCAAGGTTACCTGGTTAGAATATGACAGTTGGGTTCATAGCATAGACTCACTGTGACCCAGCGTCTTTTCCTCTCCATCACACTAGTATTTCTCGTTAGAGAAGACTGATGGAATGATCTTTTCTATTGCTTCAGTTCTCCACAGATCCTATGAAGTAGGTTTGGGATAGGGAGCAGGTATCTACAGGATTGTTAACCTACCTGGTTATTCTGTAACACTGCAGAGCTACAGACTGAGTCTCTGGAGAAGGGAAATAGGATGGCAGGATGCCCATTACCAGGAGGTATCTAGCAGGGCAGTTGAGAGGCTGTTCTACTGGAGACGAAACTGTCTTCCTAATTCAGTTTCTGGGATCTTGGAAAAGTATAGCATTGCCTCAGCAGTTCTGACTCATCCACCAATCCTCCTGTTTTTCTCCTTGTGTCACCCATAAAAATCTGTGAGGGGTGTGTGTGTGTGTGCGTGTGTGTGTGTGCGCGTGTGTGTAGTTGGGGCCATGAAGAAAGTGACTTGGCCTCCAATATGAACTGTCCCTTCCTCTCAGCCAACCTAAGTTCCACTTCTAAGTGCAGGGGAATGTGTATCTGGTTTCTGAAAGGGAGGATGAAAACATTACTTGCTTATTATTAAGGGATAGAAAGCCAAATGAATCTTCTGCTGGAACTGCTTTCTGTTCTCAGGAGGATGGTTCCGGGTTTCTAGGACAGAAGTCTTGCTTTAGGCAGAAAACCTTGTTAGTTCTTCCATTCCTACTGGCCTTCCTGACAACTTGTATCTCTTCCTAAATTGGATATGACTATATATATGTGTGTGTGTGTATATATATACACACATAATTTTTATTTCACATTTCTGCGCCTCTGTCCTTACTTTAGCCAAGCAGAAGAAACAGTAATTCCTTTTTGCAGGTATTAGTTTTTTACCATTAGATTTAAACTGGGAATAGAAATTACACCTAGTTTAATCATTATCAAATATTTATGTGGCTTATGTAACACTAATGCTTTTAATTTATATTTCATCAGAAAAGGAATTGTTCTTATTTTTTTACTCAGGAATTATATGGCACTTACTAGGTACCAGTTAATGTTTTAAATATTTTACAAATATTAACTCATTGTGTTTCCCACCAATCAGGCAGGAAGATCCTGTTCTTACCTCCACCTTACAGATGGGGGAACTGAGGCACAGTAAAGCTCACTATCATGCCCAGCTCACACAGTGAGTCAATGGTAGGGCTGGGCTTCAAACCCAGGCAGTTGGTCTTCATTAGGTTTTACACTAAACATGAAATTGAGCACATCCCAATGGAAGTAGGAAACTGTGATAGGCAGAGTGATACCCCTCCAAAGATGTCCACAGCCTAATTATTCTTAGACACAGGAATCTGCTAAGTTCCGCAGCCAAGAGGAATTAAGATTTCAGGTAGAACTAACTGTACTTAGTTACTTAGATATATTAGTGTGTTCTCACACCTGAGACTGAGTAATTTATAAAGGAAAGATGTTTGATTGACTCACAGTTCAGCATGGCTGTGGAGGCCTCAGGAAATTTACAATCATGGTGAAAGGAGAAGCCAATACATCCTTTTTCACATGGTGGCAGCAAGGAGAAGTGCTGAGCAAAAGGAGGGAAAGTCCCTTATGAAACCATCAGCTCTTTTGAGAACTCACTCACTATCATGAGAACAGCAGCGTGGGAGTAACTGCCCACATGATTCAATCATTTTCCACCAGGTTCCTCCTAGGACAAATGGGGATTAAGGAAACTACAATCCAACATGAGATTTGGGTTGGGACACAGGCAATCCGTGTCATTAGGTAATAACTATTTTCTCAGTTGTCTTTGCAATAGGGGAATTAAACTGGATTATCTGGATTGATTCAATGTAATCACAAGGATTTTTATAAATGAAAGAGGGCACAGGGAGGGCCAGAGTCAAAGAGGGAGAGATGACAACAGAAGCAGAGGTCACATAAGGTGGGACCATAAGACAATGTAAGCAGGAAGCTTCTAGAAGCTGAAAAAGGCAAGGAAAAGGATTATTCCTTAAAAACTCCAGAAGTAATACAGCCTGCAGTCCTATTTTAGATTTCTGACATCCATAATTATATGATAATGTTTTTCTCATTTCAAGTGAGATATTTTTTAATTTGTGAGATTTTTTTCTATAGCAGAAAATGAAATAAGACAAAAAAATTAATTATCTCCAAATGTGTTCAAGTTAAAAATATGAAACTCAAAGTTCAGGTTTATCATTTAGTAGGTGTGTGAACCTGAAACGACGACTTAATCTTTCTGAGTTTTGGTTAGCCTTTCCATAGAATGAAGAAAGGTGTATTTATTTTATATGATTATTAAAGCCGGGTTGTCACAAAGTAAAAAAATTGCACTGCCTGAAACCCAAATTTACTTTTTAAGTGAAAGTTTCCCTCTGGAATTGTGCAGAAGATTAAAATAGCTAGCATATGTACAGTCTTGTATGATTGTTAAAATAGATAGCAAATGCAAAGCATCTTCTCCAGGAAACTGAAATAGAGGATATATTCAAATAATAGCTATGATGATGATTGTAATTACCAATAGAACATTAGTCGATGATATAGGAATTTAATCAGAGAGCTAGGAGGCACAGTGAAAAGTATCTGTATTAAAGTGTTTTGGAAGCAAACTAGACTTCAAATCCAATTCCAGTACACTCTAGTTGTATGATATGGAAAAAGTTTCTGTGTATGTTAAACCTTCTAGAAATGCTAAACTTTTAAGGTTGATGGAGGTCTAGTTGAGTTGACATAAGTAGGGTGCCTAGGATGTGGTAGGCACTCATGAAATGTTTTCTGCAGGATTATAGTTCTCCATGTACTTCATGCCACAGTTAACTGTAGATATTACACAAAAAACTCCCAACAACTAGTCACCCTTTTAAGTAATGGTAACATTTTGGAATCTTCCACTATGGTCCCAATCCAGTATGGCTTTTATATATGTTATTTGTTCTCAATAATACTGAATATCTACTAGTACTCAAAATCAAATAATATGTAGTGATTCTGACAAAACAAGAGTGATCTATGGCTACATCAATAGCTTAAAAACATCACTAATATAGTGCTGGAATTGGAAGTTGCAATGAAAAGTGACAGCCATTGTAGCCCTGTGCATATCTATCAATAATTCACCTCATTAATACTGTCAGTTAATATTGATTTCAAGGAGAGTGATTATATGCTAAAACGACAGCTGCATAACTGATTCTGCTAGGGCAGGAAAAGAAGAATGAAAGTCAACTACCCATCACTCCCATAGCACTTTATGAACGGACTTTCTGATCAGTACTATATCCTTGGTGTAAAGTTCACCTTGAGTTATTTACAATGAATAAAGGAAAAGTGATTTTAGAGAAAAGTCAAAATTCATCTCTCCCCAAATTATTTATTTTTCTAGTATTTTGATACTATCTTATGAACCAAATTTTTACAACAAAGTAAATAATCCTCAAAATTATATATTTATAAATGTCTCAAGTTCTTAAGTTTCCTTCAGTGCTAATGAATCCACTAAGTGACTCATCTGCCAATTACACTTAGAAGTGTAACAGCTTTCTCTGTTCAGAATATTCAATTACTAGATGTTCATTTCAATTATGATACCTAGTAAACATTTCATCAGGGACCTGAAAAATGTCTTTGAATAGGGAGAATGTATGTCTCTGTAATCAGTATCATTTGATAACAATAATTAGAAATAAATAAGGTTGACAAAAACAGCACAATGTCACTTTACTTTGAAACTGAGTCCTTTTAGACTTCTTGACAATGAAAAAAGTCAGCTTCATTTTTTCTGGAATTTTTTAAAATTGTAGATGTTCTTTTTAATAATGCCAAACTATTCTTTTAAAGTACTTTCATAATAATTAATACTTAATGTGTATAAATATGAAATGTGAGATGTCATCTATTAGTTCAGCAAATGGCTCCTTTTATAGGACTTCATTATCTATGGATGCATATGAGTGTTTATGTGTAGCAGTAACAGTAGTAGTCACAGACATAAAAACATTTGCACCACCACTCCATCCCAAACAAAAAATAAACAAAAATGCACGATAGATATTTTTGTTTGCTCACTCTTAATGACTAATTTCTTTGATTATCCTGTGAACTCAAGACATCTACTGGTGTGATCATAGTTCCTTGTATAGAAATTATAACTAGCATTTACCTGAAATAACAATGTAACATTCTAATTAGTATGACCTCTTTTCTAAAAACTATCTCCGTGAAGATCTTCCTGATATGGTGGTTGTGTCATTACCCTCAACATTAAGGTGACAGCAATTCCTATTTAAAATACAAATTTCCTCTAAAGTGAAGATTGAGGCTGGCAAGGTCCATTGATATATACCAGCATTAGTGGCTAAAACCCCAAAGAGAAATTGAGCTTTTAAATAGCCTCAATCATCTCCTTCCACAATTATATTAATAATTTAATAATTTTTATACATGTTCATGCAGACTTTAATATTCTTCTCTGTAGGAGGTGAAGCTTACTGCACTTGCCAGTTCCCTGAGTATAAGTTGGACTTACAGATAAGCTTCTAAGTATGGAAAGAGAAAAACAGTAATTTTATAGTGGAGAAACATGGCAATCATCAGCTTAATGAAGTGATCAAGTTTACACACCCTCTAGTAATTACTCATGTTGATATATTACATGCACCTGATATGATGAGATGAGCACACAGAACATGTATGACACTCTTCCCCAAATCCACGATCTCACCTCAGTATAATCATTTAAAAAGTTAGACAAATCCAAATCTAGGGACATTCTACAAAACACAGGATGACTTCAAAATGTTTGTGGAAAAATAAAATTAAAAAATAAAAATAAAACTTATAAATTTAGTATCTCAACACATTCTCTATCAAGCACAAGCACACTTTGTTAAACAATGATACCATCCATTTAGTCCACCTTTAAAGAACTGAGGTCCTGGGACTTTAACCATGTCAATGCAGTCTAGTTTACATTATTTGCTGGAGAAAAATAAATGCCATAATTTTTTTTAAGATTAAAAAACAGAAAGAAGTCAGGAAAAGCCAATGCAGGACGGTAAGGTGTGTGCCTTATGATTTCCAATCAAAACTCTTACAAAATTTTCCTTGTTTGATGAGCACAATAAGCAGGAGCATTGTTATGGTGGAAAAAGAATCTCTCATGAAGCCCTCCCAGTGATTTTCCTGCTAAAGTGTTGGCCAATTTTCTCAAAACACTCTTATAATAATCAGATGCTATCATTATTTGACCCTCCAGAAAGTCATCAAGAAAAATGCCTTGAGTATCCCAAAAAACTGTTGCTGTAAACTTTGCTCTTGACTGGCCTCCTTTGTTTTGACTGGACCAACTCTACCCCTTGGTAACCATTGCTTTGATTGTGTTTTATGTTCAGGATTGTATTGGTAAAGCTATGTTTTACCTTCTGTTACAATTCTTCAAAAAAAAAAAAAAAAAGGATCTTGCTTAAAATGTCCTTGATTAAAGGACATTAAAATGTCCTGATTAAAATCGAGACCTTTATTTAAATGTCCATTGAAATGTCTTCGCTTGTCTGAAGCTGATCTGAATGTTTCTAGTAATTAAGAGTCTTTTTCTTGAAAAGGGTGCATGTGTGTTTGTTCAGGAATTTATGCCAGGATAAAAACAGTGCAAATAAACTCTATCTAGGTTACCAAATCAAAATAGTGAGAGGCTCGGGCTGAGTGAAGATGGTCAGAATCCATAAGGCACTGATAAAATAAAGAATAAAATATGACCATGCAGCCTAGGAAAGTCCTGTGAACTGAGAATCACAGAGGCTATTGTACTTACCTATCATATACTGTAGGGGCCTGCGTGGTGGTTTTAAGAAGAGCTTAGCACCACATAGAAAATGGCTTGGAACCAGACAAGAGTGGAAAATATCTCTCTTTCCATTTGAAAGTCAAAGAGAAGCTGAATTTACACAAAGAATGAAGCACAACAGGATATAAGTGGGAGCATATGTCCATAGGTCAGTTCTTGACCTAGGTATGGAGTGGGGGATGGGGAATGAAGCTACAATTAAAGGAAAAGTTCCAGCCAAATGTCACCTAGAGCTAGCTTTGATAAGGGTGGTTATCAATGGTGTGTCAGTGCATAGACTTGAAGCAAAATAATAGTATCCACTCAGGTCTCAACGCGACCACCTTAAATTTTCTCTTTCGTTCTTTCTTTACCAGTAAAAATATAAGTAAACATATTTCAAGACTTAAGAAAAACTATTAGAACATTCAACATAATTATAAAAAATAAGTACATGATTCATAGCTAGACCAGTCAAACATGAAACTGTTAGATTCTGAAAGACTGATAATAAAATATTGTCATAGCATTAGTCAGTGTGTGTAGAATAGGCATAACGCCCAAGCTAACTGGGGTGAATAATCAATGCAATATTTATGAAAACGTGTGTTTAGCAATAAAATTGACTATAAGTTGCTTGCGTTAAATAATCCATATGGTAAAAGCATTTACATATTTGGCTGATATTCCTATTCCAATATTGTATTTTTTATTTGCCTACCTTTTCCTTTTTAATTTTCCAAGATAAAATGTCTTTAACACTTGCTAGCCAAATGATTCATGGTCATTACAAAAATTTCCAAAAACATAAAAAAGTAAAAAGTTGAAAAAGGAATATTGACTGTACATCTTCCCAGATATGATTTTATGCTTATGTAAAGATAAAAAGAGGGATGCATTGAAAGATCAATAAATGAAATATTGAACTAACTGATGAACAAACCGGTTAGATAGACACAGTCAATAATAGAAGCAACATATGTCATCTTAATTAAAAGCATTTTAATTCAAATTAAACATTTTATAAAGCTAATTGAAAAATAATCTGTATATAATTGAAAGAGTTGCTGGATTTCATCCATTTGCTTCATCATCTGAAGAGTTATTAAATCTTATGAGCTTTCTCTAAGTTTGAAAAAAATCACAAAAATATCCTTATGAAGTATTGGTCATAAAGCTTTGATTTTAAAATATTTTTGATTATTAATATTACATCTAGTATTCATAATTAATATAATTAATTTATATAAAATTTT
>NW_012101587.1:8009426-8010647 GCF_000951045.1 Mandrillus leucophaeus | reverse complement strand
TACAGTAATATAATTATATAATTGATATAATCATTATATGTTAATATTTGTATTTATTTGACACTTTTAATATTAAAAATGTAGTTAGAATTATTTAAAATATGTAGAGATACATAAAGAGAGAGGGAGCTATGAAAGATAGCAAAACTGTCCCACTAATTTTCCTTCTCAATTCCTTGAATATAATGTTTATGATTTTGCCTTTTGACAGCTTACAGCCTTTACATTGTGCTGTGTGGCCATGATTTCTACAATTATTTAGTTTTATTTATATCTAAAAATAATTCAATATTTATTCCCAGTTTTTTCATAGATTCTGTACTTCTAAATTATTTTTAATATTTACCACTTTAATTCTATTGAGATTGTCTAGTTCATATTTTTATTTTATTTGTTTCCCCTGAGACTTGCTAATTGTTTTTGATTCATTGAGTTATTGCATGTGTAAAAGTGAATTTTTCAGCTTAGAATTAAAATCCTCAGATACCACTTCCTAATCCTTAGAAATTTGCCCGTATGTTGCCTTTCTTCTGAAATTGTTGTTTTAGAATATATCAACCATTCATTCACTCAGTAAGTATTTTATTGAGTGCTTACGCTAGGATCTCAAGTTCTTTGTTCTAGGAACAAGAGTAAAGCAATAAACCAAATACACAAAATCGTTTCACTTAGAGGTCACATTCTAGGGAAGGAAAACAAAAACACATGAGTAAAAAGAACATCAATTTAGATCATACGTGATTAGCTCTTGGCTCCTGTCCTCTGCCTCGCCACAGTTCTCAAGCTGGACTTGGCTAATATCTCCACCTTGAGTTGAAGGGTGAAGAGAGAGAGTACGAAGAAGAGTTAGGTGTCCTGGGCAATCACAAGCAGCTGCTTCTCAGAAAGGGAAGGGGCAGCCTTGCCAGGTCCTCTTTGTTCTCCCAGCCCAACCCTTCCGTCAGGCAAATGGTGGTCATCTGAACTCAAGATTCTCGGCTGGGCGCGGTAGCTCAAGCCTGTAATCCCAGCACTTTGGGAGGCCGACAGGGGCGGATCACGAGGTCAGGAGATCGAGACCATCCTGGCTAACATGGTGAAACCCCGTCTCTACTAAAAACTACCAAAAAATTAGCCGGGCGTGATGGCGGCGCCTGTAGTCCCAGCTACTCGGGAGGCTGAGGCAGGAGAATGGCGCGAACCCGGGAGGCGGAGCTTGCAGCGAGCTGAGATCGCGCCACT
>NW_012101587.1:7936942-8008996 GCF_000951045.1 Mandrillus leucophaeus | reverse complement strand
AAAAAAAAAAAAAAAAAAGAAAGAAAGAAAACCCTACAAGACCCTAAAAGATAGACAATAACAAATGTTGGTGAAGATTTTATAAAGTTGAATCCTCCACACATTGTTGGTTGCAATATAAAATGGTACAGTCACTTTGGAAGACAGTTAAAAAGTTGTTGAAAACAAGAACATAGAGTCACCATATGACCCAGAATTTTCACTTTTCCGTACATACCCAAGGGGGAAAAAAAAAAAAAGAAAACATGTGCTCCACAAAAGCTTTTATACAAATGTTCATGGTGCCATTCTTCCTAATAGCCAACAAGTGGGAAACAGCCCAAAATTCATCAACTGATGAGCAGATAACCAAAAGTATGGAGACACACTCTAATGTACACAAACCATAGAAACATTGTGCTAAGTGAAAGAAGCCAGTCATAAAAGGCTGTACATTGTATAAACCTGTTTATTTGAGTATTTCCTTTGTTTTCTTGTTTTCATAAAAATGTGTGCTTTCCTTGAAGACACAGTTTCTCTATCTAATATTTCGTAGAAGCTGTTTAATGTTACTTTTCTGAAACTGCTTTTCTACTACTGGGTCTGGAAGTAGCAAAGACATTCTTTGTGCTCTTCATTGTCAGTTTTCCGCTGTTCTTCCTCCGTCGTCCCTAAATAACACCAATAGTGAATCTCCCGTTATCAGACTACATCATCTATCTTCCATCTTTGGTTCAAACACCTTATTTATTACTTCTCTGCCTCTTCAAATTTAGTTTAATTGATGAATACATTAACTAGCATAAAATGATCATGCAAAATTCTAAACTAATCACTTAGTTTCCAGGAATTGGTGTATGTGTGTGCGCGTGTGTGTGTTTTGTTTGTTCCTTTGGTGGGGGATGGTGTCTCCCTGCATCCCAAACGCATGCACACAAATGACTGAAATAGTTAAAGAAAAAGCCTTGTGATGACCTTAGTACTCGACTACCATGGGTAACACAAGAATTTTACACAACTGATACTTCCAGAGTGTTCCTAAGGTTCTGTAGCAGACATCTGTCCAGCATCATGTAATTGAAAGTAAGGACGTCAGATGCTCATTTATCCTACAGGACATCTTCTGCTCACCCAGACAAGAGCTATGTAAGCCACTGCCGTTCTTTCTTAACTCAGAAGGAGGGTAAGATTGGCAGTCTAAAACCTGTTTGCTTATTGTTTGTTTAGTTCCTACTAAATGTCAGGTGCTTTTCTAAGATTTGAGAATATTAGATCATTTCATCATCACAATATGATATCCATTTAAATGTTGAGTTAATTGAGATGCTGATTAATAAAGTTACTAAAGTCAAACAGCTAGCTACCAGGAGAGCAGGGACTTCAACACTGCAACCTAATTCCAGAGGTCTCCTTTGTAAATACAATGTATCCTGCCTCCCAGACATGGTGAGGATGAGTCCATGTACTTTTAGCTTTATCAAAGAAAAAATTATTCTCTAAGTACATCAGAGGCGACAGAGATCATGAAATGCAGTGATGAAAAAACAAACAAACAAACAAAAAAACCATTTCTGAGACTCTCAGAACCCTAATTACATTTCTTGTAAATCACTTATATTTTATAGTTGGGTTTTCCAGGACTCTTGATACCTATGTTTATATTTCTGGGATTAGATAATATGTGGTAGATTTATAGAAGCTGGAGACCAGGGCTGTGCATAGTTTCTGATACATTGAAGTGATTTCGGTGGTTTTGTGACATCATTTTACTCATGGATTTATGATGAAGAAGATCACAGCAGGCAGACACCCAATTGCCAGTGGTGTTACAGGTGGGTAGTAATGATGCCCCACTCCTGTCTTGTGCAAAATTCTTACTGTCTCTCCATCATGAATGAAAGTCTGAATGTTACTGGCACTGACAGACACACTCTGGGATAAGTTTCTGTCTCCCAAGTCATACTAATGTTCACTCCCTCTTTGCATATCATTAACCAAGCATGAAAGCTCAGCCCTGTACAAACCACTGAAGCATTTGTGAGGGCTGCTGCAATGGGCTGGCTGCTGACCACATACTAGCCATTGCAAGTGCCTAATGCATAGTATCAGGACCAGAATTCATTAGGCCATTTCAGTCAAAGTCTTACAACGTTGGTTGTGTTGGGTTCCAAGAAGTTCCTTGACCTCAGGTCTGTCCAAAAACACACCATTGGCTGGCAATCAAACAAAGCTTGTCTGAGTCACGCTTGGTGGGACTGTTGCCTTTCATTGCAGCCTTACCCTCCTGTGCCCATGATGCCTACACAGAACTGGTTTCTGGACTTCTGTGTCTCCCTGTTCTAACTGTGCCTTCTTTTTTTGGGCATAGATTCAGCTTCTCTGTCTCTGTCCTTAGAAGGCTGCGTGGAGGTTTTACACTTTTGCTCTGAGTTGAAGATTCTGATAGAGAAGAAAGGCAAGAGAAAAGAGGAAATGGGCCACTGTATGACCGAAAGTGGTGGACACCAGTAATAAAGTTACTAACGTGACTTAATTGGACCAAATAATTTCCTTATTTCTGGTAAAATTTATTTTTTTCTTTGACTGTGGGTAAGAAGTGCCGTCTGTCTGTTTTTAAACGTAGTTAAAG
Organism: Mandrillus leucophaeus; assembly: GCF_000951045.1. Classification (NCBI taxonomy): domain Eukaryota; kingdom Metazoa; phylum Chordata; class Mammalia; order Primates; family Cercopithecidae; genus Mandrillus; species Mandrillus leucophaeus. The sequence continues at coordinate 8,006,388 of NW_012101587.1, read as the reverse complement.
GAAACTTCCACATTCCTGGAAAAACCCCAGCTACAAGTCGTAACTAATCGAAGGGCATCAACACGAGATTTCCTGTGACTTACCACAGTGGTGTGTATTCCCTAGAGGCCTGTTATGCTTAAATTAATTTAATCATGCTTTATGAAAATACCATATAATTTTCATTTGTGATAATCCGGCAGCGTTAAAAATATTACTGTATATTTTAAGCTAATAAATTTCTTAGGCTAATAATAAAAATCAGCCTCTTATACAATGATTGATAAGGCACAAATATTATTTCAATAATCATTAAAAGACAAAGAAAGTATTAAGATGATTTTCCTTTTGAAGTAGTGTGCTAAATAAATGTTTCGTGGTAAATAGACAAGGTATATTTCTACCTTCTAGAAAGGTGAATTATTTTAAATTGACTAGTAATTTGAATTCCACATGTCTGCAGAAAATATTCAACGAGGTATACACAAAATAATGCTCAAGAATTGATCTCAATATTCCTTAAGTTATGCAAAATCATATCAATCTTTTGGAGTAATGTCAACTTTATGCTAATTTACAAGCACTACACAGGAGTTTATTAGATTTTATAAATGACTCTCACAGGAGGTATATATTGCAATAAAAGAACAAAACATATTTTCTTCGGTAATAAATGATGTACTCTTGGCTAAAAACTAAAACCTGGTAACAGAATTTAAATTAGAACTGTGTGCTTTTTATAAATTTTGTTTCTAAATATTAAGGTTTTTAACTAACATCCTAAATAAGAAATCATGTGGATGATTTTTAAAAATATTTAATATTCCGGCCGGGCGCGGTGGCTCAAGCCTGTAATCCCAGCACTTTGGGAGGCTGAGACGGGCGGATCACGAGGTCAGGAGATCGAGACCATCCTGGCTAACATGGTGAAACCCCGTCTCTACTAAAAATACAAAAAACTAGCCGGGCGTGGTGGCGGGCGCCTGTAGTCCCAGCTACTCGGAGGCTGAGGCGGGAGAATGGCATGAACCCGGGAGGTGGAGCTTGCAGTGAGCCGAGATCGCGCCACTGCAAAAAAAAAAAAAAAAAAAAAAAAAAAAAAAATTTAATATTCCATTGTGGACTAATTACTTAGTAATAAAGACTGACAGTTTTCCTAGGAGAAAAATCTAATTACATTGAGTTGACTGCCAAAGAGATGGCTCCACAAGTCAAGTCACTTTACTGGTAATGCTATGCAAACTGCCAAAAAGAAAGTAGCAATCGAAGGGCTAATTTCATTGTTATATCAACATGTGTGAACAGAAGAGATTTACAATTATCCTGGCTAATAAACTTAAGGGAAAGTGTGTGGCATGTATTTGTGATTCTGATACTTGACAGGGCTATAAACTATAAAGCCCAGAGTTAAATCAATCAGCTCAGTCAATTAAAAGAAAATAAAATGAAACAAAGTTAAGTTGTTCTTTGAGTGAATTTTCCCCTTGTTTACTTGTTCCTTACCTTCTATTAAATCAAATGAACAAAACTTCATATAGATTTGTCTTTATGTGTTACTACTTCATTACTTCAGCAATTGAATGTGGCTTTAAATGAAATGGGTTTAATATGTATTATAAGAAATACACCTTCTTGTGGTATATCTTAAATTGCCTGAGATCTCTTAAAAATGCTTAGAAGCATAGTACGCATAAAACTTAATGCAGAAGATAAATGTTGGTCAACCAGATATTTATTTATTTATTTATTTGCTACATTTACAACATGTTAACAATTTTCTGGCATGGCATAGTGACTCACACCTTTAATCCCAGCACTCTGGGAGGCTGAGGTGAGAGCATCTCTTGAGGCCAGGTGTTTGAGTTCAGCCTGGCCAGCACCTTTCTTGGTAGACCCAGTCTCTACCAAGAAACAAAAAACAAAACAGTAACAACAACAAAAACATTTTCCTACATTTCTAATTAATTTATAGGAATCATTGTATAGCCTAAACTTTATATTAACTTAAGGCTTACTATGTGACAAAGCATATTTAATCATTAGGAATTATCGTAAAAAATGGAGCAAAGCTCCCTGACCAATAACAGCCACCACTACTTCTGTGATAGTCATTCTAATTCTTGATCTTGAATCAAATCAGGGAAAGAAGCTCACATAGGCTCACTTTGTTAGATCTTCAGTGTTACAAGTTAGCTTAAGGAGCCCTGTGAGGACACGGACAAGCCTGTGTAAATAGAATGGGTCTAATGTGAACTCTGAAAATCCCAGATAGTTCGGCCTCTCTTCCAAGTGAGGTATGCCAAATGCTGAATACCAGAAATGCCAGGACCGAAGATGGGGCATTTCAGAGCTCTGGAAACCACAAATAACCTGAGCCTACCTCTGTTTGTATTATAGGCTTTGAGATGAAGCCAGAGTAAAATTGAATTTTATATAACTAAAAGAGGTTAGAAAACTGCACTTTCTCAGTGAGAATCTTTGATTCACTGCACAACTATTAGTTCCAGACAGAAATCACGTAATGGGATACTGGAAATATTCATTCTGTAGCCGGTATAGGTAACTTTAGGCCCCCTCATTTGGTCCCACAAAACTGAAACATTGGCATTTATTTAATGCTTGGTATAAAAAGTCATAGGGCTCAGAAAGGGCAGTATTGTAAGCATATCTGGATTTACAGAATCAAGAAAGGCCTTTACACCAGAAATGGCAAGACAGGAGTTAGGCACTTTAAGGCTATTGCAACCATGAATATGATGAGCTCCCCTCAAAAACAGTGAGAAATTAGCAGGATGCCTAACCGTCTTTAATGAAAGGTTTAATTACTGTAGCTTCATGCATCTAATGTTTTCCTGCAAAAAAATAAAAGTATATCAATGTGCTATTTTTGAAAAAGGTGTCTTAAAAAAACAAACATAAAACTGGTCTATCCAAAGAGGTGGGATTAAAAATAATGGTCTCTCTAGATCACATTTTATTAAAATTTAAGAGAAGATTCTTAGTTGTTTGTTTACATTCCTCGCCACATCAGATTCATAACCAAGTACTATCTTCCCTACATTTGAAATGTGCTTAAAACCATCCTCCTCTCTCCACTTCCCATGCTGCTACCTCGGTAGAACCCTCCTCAATTCTCACTGAACTCTCCATAGCCTGTGACTCGGCTTTTTCCACTTTGGGTCCCTCACATTCCCCATAAGAGTTACAGTGACTGTTTTCATCTAAAGTAATACCAAATTACTCTTCTACTTAAAACCTTTCATAAGAGATCACAGCACCTAGAATAAAAACCTAAAAGTTATCCCTTAGGACACTCAAAGCCCTTTGCTGAGGAGCAGCCCCTTGCCAGGATCCTCCAGCTTATCTCCTATAACTTTCCAAGAATGAACTAGCATTCAGTCACACACCGGCCTCCTTTCTGCTCCTGGCATATCCTCTGCTAGTTCTTGACACGTGGTCTTCTCCATAGTTCCTTGTGCCCAAGTGCTTCCTGGTTCTCTTTGGGTGAACTTGCTTCTTCTCATCTTTCAGATCAGGATGAAACACCCACTCCTTGCAGATGGATTTCTTCTAGAATTGTCCCATCTCCTCGGTGGACCATCTATCATAATATCCTGTTTATTCTTTCTACAAAAGGTTTCATGCTCTTGAATTATGTGAGTAGGAAGTAATACCTCAAGACTATTCTCCACTGTTTTTGTAGTGTCTTAATTTTAATTTAATGTATTTGTATTTAATTTAATGTATTTTGGTATGTGTCTACTTAGTAGTCAATATCTAAATTAATTTCCCCCCAAATAAGCAATTGTCTTATATCATGTAGCAATGATACATCACTTTTCATTTAACATAAAACTTAAATTTAGTATTTGGTTCATATATATATATATATTCCTGTTTCTATTTCTGCACTTTTCATTCTATTTCACTGATTATTTTTCCTTGTGTTATCACTGGTACATTGCTATTGAACAAAAAGTAATTTATAATAATTTCACTTTCTGATGGGATGATAAACTTCTGAAATTCACTGTTTTTTTTCTTCTTGTTTTTTTCTTTTTTTCAATAGGAAATACTTTTTAATTACCAAACACTTATTTTCCAGATGATTTTAAATACATATTATCCATTCTTCTTCCGTACAGTATATTAATACACTGCTTATCATTTACATATGTAAACACACATATATATACCACATACGTATATATCAGGAAAATTTTGATAGATTTAACAATATTGAGTTATCTCTTCCAGAGGCATGCTGTATCTTATTTGTTATATTTACTACTGGACATGTTACAATATTTTGAATTATGAGTATGACTGGAGTTTCATAAACTTTTATTTTTTGAATAATTGTTGTTTATATGCAACATATTCTTACACACATCATCTCATTTCACAGAAATTTGTTGTTTACCCATTAGTTCTAAGAGTTTAAAATTGAGTCTTTTTTTGTATTTAGCCATACTGACTATAAATAATTATGTTTTGTATTATTCGAGTATGACTTTCTTTTATTAAGTGGACTATATTTCTTTTTCCCCTGAAACACAGTCTCTCTCTATTGCCCAGGGTGGAACACAGTGGAGCAATCAAAGCTCACTGCACCGTGGAACTTCTGGGCTCAAGCAATCCCACCTCAGCCTTCTGAGTAACCAGGATTACAACCACCACGCCCAGCTAATTAGAACTTTCTTTTTTTTGTAGAGACAGAGTGTCACTATGTTGTTGCAGGCTAGTCTCAAACTCCTGTACTAAAGAAATTCTCCCACCTCAGCCTCCAAAGTGCTCAGACTACAGTGGGTTCATAGTGGTTCACAGTGGGTGTGAACCACTGTGCCCAGCTGCAGACTAGATTTTTAAAACATTAAAGAATCACAGCGTTGATCCTTACCTTGCGGATGTACTTGAATATTTTTCTGTTGAATGTAATTTTTAGAATTAGCTGGTTTCTTATAAATTTATGCTTAGTAAGTGCCCCTTTATTCATAATTTCCTTAAATTAAAAAAATCAATAATGGCTAATATTCCTAATCAAAACTTGTAACATGTAATGATGGATTAACCAGTTTCCTTTTCACATTGTTAATATAGTAAATTTTGATTAATTACCTAAAACTGAACCAATCTTGTCTTCCTGGAACGAACTCTACTTTTTCTTTTGATGTTACTCTTTAAATAATGTTCTAGATTTTATTTACAAATGTTGTTATGTTGTTTTAAAATATATATATATAGATATATACTAGCCATATATATAGATATATATATACTAGTCACATATATATACTAGCTGTATATATATATATACACACACACACACATACTAGCCCAGCTAAATTTTGTATTTATAGTAGAGACAGGGTTTCACCATGTTGACCAGGCTGGTCTCGAACTCCTGACCTCAGGTGATCCACCAGTCTCAGTTTCCCAAGGTGCTGGGATTACAGGCATGACCCACCATGCCTGGCCTAAAATTTTTATATTTACATTTAAAAACAAATATGTTTATGTATTTATCACATTTGGAAGCTAGGCTTATGGTTGCTTCTTAAAATGAAGTGACATGCTTCCCAAAGCATAGTAGTATAACATAGTAATAATCTGCTAACTGAAGGTTGGTTTGTACTTGCCAATGAAGCCATAGGGACCCCACAATTCTGTAAAGTATACCCCAAAAAAGTCTCAACTTTTTCTATGGTTATTGATGCATTTGAAATATCTGATTTCATTGACTCCATTTTAACCATTTGTGGAGAAAACATGTATTTGTTCTGGACTTACAGGTTCATGACCAGCTAGTCATAAAAACATTCTCAGAAGGATACTGATCTCTTCCATCAGTATGGTTAAATCTCTTTCTCGCTATTTGTAGTTCTTGTTCTCATGAGCATTTCTACTTTATTTTCAAAGCATCAGCATTTATCTTTAAACCTCAGTTCTATTTTTAACTCTAATTTATTAATTTTAAGTACAAGTTTTATCAACGCCTTCCTCTTTTAGCTTACTTAAAATTTTATTTTTCTAGCTCCTAAATTAAACTGCTTATGTACTTTAAATACTGCTAGGTAATAAAATCATTTTCTCAATAATAAAATGATTAAAAGCATTCTTCATAAGCATTATAGACAGTGTTCTCATTTGTGTCATTTCTAAACTTTTTATAAGATTCTCTTTATTTTACATTTTAAAATGAGTAACAATTTTAGTTGTTGCTGTTGTTGTTAATATCTAATTTTATTTCATTGTGGTTACAGAATGTGGCTTTAAAGATTTCTATTTTTTGGAAGTTTCATTGTGGCTAAGTACATTTTGTACATAAATTAAATTTATGCTCATATCATTTGACCTGGTAATTCAACTTACAGGAATGTAATTTTTTTCTGAGAAAATAATAGATTTGTATACAAGTAAATTTATTATACATTAATTGTACAAGAAAACTTGGTAACAACCAAATTGTCACACTACCCGTAATTTTGGTACAGCTCTGAAGAGACATGCTTTTAAATAAAAGCAAGCATCTGAGAATTCCCAAGGATCTGAGAAATAGTAATTGAAAAGTATGTGAAGCAACATATCCTGTAGATATATAAAATTATTTACACAGGCACAAAAATGACTGATTCAAATATATCTCAAGGCTAACTATAATTGTTTTGCATAGTGTTTTGTATGTTTTATGTCTAACCTTACTGATTTGGTTATGAGAAAACACTTTGGGCCAATAAATATGTAATGAATTATATAGTGTGGTCCTCATGCACCAAGCCACAAAATCCAAACACAAAGTTTACTAATTCGATCAATAAAGGTGTCATTAGCAGGGTTTCCTCAACTCCAGCCGTGGATGTCAACATTCAACCTCCAAATTTTAAAGACTTCAAAGGAATTCCTAGTCAACACTATTAGAAATCAAACCTAATTAGGAAAAGCTACTCAAAATTATTGTAGATGTCACTCAGTATTGCCATTTTAAATTTCGTGTTTATGCCTTTTTATCCAAAAACAAAAACAAAATTCACAAAAAGTGGATGGGCAAAGGGAAGGCTTTGCAGAGAGACCCCGCCCGGTGTGGCATTCTCAAAGGTATTTTAGCTCACAGCTCTAAGCTGTGGTTTTTAATGTACCTTTGTTGGGAAATGATCAGACACAAAGAGCAAATACCAGAATTTTATTAAAGGATTATTATTGGGTTTTGAGGCATACAAACAAAACAGGTGTTTGTATATAATCTCCACATTTCCCAGAATATTATGACCCTGTCCTTGAGGATGAAAGTGAGGACATTTCAGGAAGCTTAGATACTGGGAAAAAAAAAAAGTCTTAAAAGATATTATATTAAAATTAAAGCGAATGTAAGTAGATAAATATTCTGAAAACATATTTTATATGTCTCAAGAATCCTAGAGACTATTTCTCTAAGTTTGAAATAGGTAAATAACTCATTTTTCTGTTATTTTTCTTATGATATTAGCTAACTTTGTGGATATTTGTCTCTATGCATATAAATGTGTAGTATGTATCTAGCTATCTATCAATCTATTAAATTAAATCTCATAACACTGAATTTCGTAGTTCAAAATTGTATGGTATCAGCAATTTTATATGATTAATATAACAAACATAAGAGAAGTTGTGTTCTATACAAGACTGATATTTTGCAGACCAGTCTCTGAGAAAAGGAGTTGCCCTCCTTTAAATACCCCTACAAATTGACTAAAATCTAGTACCTATAGAGTCATACTCAATAGCAAAGCTGGATCCCAGCTCACAAGCATATCTTACCTGCACAGATGAACACTGAGCTGACAAAAGGGGACTAGTGTAACCCAGTCTCTGATCGTGTCAGGGAAGAGCCTGCTGCATCCATTGCACTCAAACCCTAATCTAGCACACTAGGGCTGGAGTTAAATTCTTGCCACATTACATTGCTATTGTATCCTAGTGCCTGATGCCACTAGGAGAGGAGGGACCAACACTTCTCTACTCATGCAGTTTAAACTCTCCACAGCCCAGGATTTGGGGTGCATTTATTAGAATCCAATGTCCTGACAGGTTTCTGTGCCATCCTAGAATGAATGGGTCCCTGGGAGTCAGTGTGTGCATTCTTGCTACAGATCTTACTCTATTAGCTTCTATACTGCCTCAGCAGGTCTGGTATGTGCTGTCTGTCCTGTTTGTACATCTGTGCGTGAACTTTGCACTGACTTGACTTAATGCCCAACAAGTACAAGGAACCATACCAAGAGTGATGTTGGGAATTGGGAGATATTAGTGGTAAAACCAAATTCTGTGTACTTTCTGTATCCAAGATACCTATAGTCTATTTTGGGAAGAAAAACATAAATATTAAAATTAAAAATGGTAAATCTATAAGCAATGTCAGAGAGAAGAATATAATCATAATTTGAAAGCTACAGAAAAATGCATGCATAAGAAATGATGGAAAGAAATCACTGGCTTAAAAGAGTCAAGAACGGCTTCAACAAAAATAAATTCGTTCTGGCTAGGGGATTGCAGATAGAGAAAATAGTGTTAAAAGAGGCATGGAAATGATAAAGAAGAAGAATATATTCAAAAGGTAGTGATTCAAAATTTTTGTTTGGAGTGCATGGCTCACGACAAAATATAGCGGGAGATCAGGACTGAGAAAAACATCAGGGCGAAACCACAGTAACTTTGGTTCTCTGTTGAAATCCATCCCTTGAAGTCTTAGAGAAAGATAACACTGATGAGGAGGGGCCTGTAGGTCTGTGAGGAATCTGTCCATATTACCTAGCATGCCTGGAAACTCTCTATTTGATCCCTGATATGATTTGGCTCTGAGTCCCCACAAAAATCTCATCTTGTAGCTCTCATAATTCCCACAAGCTGTGGGAGAGACCCACTGGGAGATAATTAAATCATGGGGGTGGGTCTTTCCCATGCTGTTCTCGTGATAGTAAATGAGTCTCACCTGATCTGATGGTTTTAAAAACGAGAGTTTCTCGGCACAAGCTTTCTTTTTTGCCTTCTGCCATCCACCTAAGATGTGACTTGCTCCTCCTTGCCTTCCGCCGTGATTGTGACGCCTCCCCGGGCATGTAGAACTGTAAGTCCAGTTAAACCTCTTTTTTATTTTTTATTTTTTGGTAAATTGCCAGTGTCGAGTATGTCTTTATCAGCAATGTGAAAACAAACAATACAGTAAACTGGTTCCAGTTGAGTGGGGTGTTGCTGAAAAGATACGTGACAATGTGGAAGCCACTTTGAAACTGAGTAACAGGAAGTGGTTACAACAGTTTGGAGGGCTCAGAAGACAGGGAAATGTGGGAAAGTTTGGAACTTCCTAGAGACTGGTTGAATGACTTTGCTGAAAATGCTAATAGGAATATGGAAATGAGTTCCAGGTTGAGGTGATCTCACATGGAGATGAGGAACTTGTTGAGAACTGGAGTGTAGGTGACTCTTGTTATGTTTTAGCAAAGAAACGTGGCATTTTGCCCCTGTCATAGAGATTTGTGGAACTTTGAACTTGAGGAAAATGATTTAGGGTATCTGGTGGAAGAGATTCCTAGGCAGCAAAGCATTTAAGAGGTGATTCGGGTGCTGTTAAAGGTGTTCAGTTTTAAAAGGAAAACAGAGGACAAAAGATTGGAAAATTTGTAGCCTGACAATATGATAGAAAAGAAAATCCCATTTTCTGAGGAGAAATTCTAGCCAGCTGCAGAAATGTACTTAAGTAATGAGGAGGAGAATGTTAATCCCCAAGACAACAGGGAAAATGTCTCCAGGGCATGTCATAGGTCTTCGTGGCAGCCCCTGCATCACAGGCCAGAGGGTTAAAAGGAAAAAATGTCTTCTTGGGCCCAGCCTAGGGTCCCAGTTATATGTGCCACCTAAGAACTTGGTGACCTGCGCCCCAGCTGCTCCAACTGTGGCTGAAAAGAGCCAACATAGGGCTTGGGCATGGCTTCAGAGAGTCCAAGCCTCAAGCCTTGGCAGCTTCCAGGTGTTGAGCCTGCCAGTGCACAGAAGTCAAGAACTGGGATTTGGGAACTTCCACCTAGAATTCATAGCATGTATCGAAACACTTGGATGTTCAAGCAAAAATTTCCTTCAGGGGTGGGGCTGTCATGGAGAACCTCTGCCAGGGCACTGCAGAAGGGAAATGTGGGGTCGGAGCCTCCACACAGAGTACCTGCTGGAGCACTGCCTAGTGGAGGTGTGAGAAGAGGGCCACCATTTTCCAGACTCCAAAATGTCAGATTCACTGACACTTTGCACCGTGCACCTGGACAAGCCACAGACACTCAAAGCGAGCCCATGAAAGTAGCCAGTAGGGAGGCTGTACCCTGCAAAGCCACAGGGGTAGATCTGGCAAGACCATGGGAACCCACCTCTTGCATCAGTGTGACCTGGATGTGAGACAGAGACAAAGAAGATCGCTCTGGAGCTTTAAGATTTGGCTTCCCTGTTGGATTTTAGGCTTGCATGGGGCCTGTAGCCCCTTCGTTTTGGCTAATTTCTCCCAGTTAGAATGGCTGCATTTACCCAATGCCTGTACCCCCATTGTATCTAAGAAGTAACTAACTTGCTTTTGATTTTAGAGGTTCATAGGCTGAAGGGACTTGCCTTGTCTCAGATGAGACTTTGGACTATGGACTTTTGAGTTAATGCTAAAATGAGTTGAGATTTTGGGGTACTGTAGGGAAGGCATGATTGGTTTTGAAATGTAAAGATATGAGATTTGGGAGAGATCAGGGGCAGAATAATATGGTTTAGCTCCGTGTCCCCATTCAAATCTCATCTTGCAGCTCCGGTAACTCCCATGTGTTGTGGGGGGTACTCAGTGGGAGATGACAAATCATGGGGGCAGGTCTTTCCCATGCTGTTCTTGTGATAGTAAATGGGTCTCACGAGATCTGATGGTTTTAAAAATGGGAGTTTCTCTGCACAAACTCTCTTTTTTGCCTTCTGCCATCCACCTAAGATGTGACTTGCTCCTCCCTGCCTTTCGCCATGATTGTGTGGTCTCCCCAGCCATGTGAAGCTGTAAATCCAATTAAGCTTCTTTATTCTGTAAATGGCCCAGTCTTGGGTATGTCTTTATCAGCAGCGTGAAAATAGAATACAATGCCCCAAACTGCTGGGGCACATCACACTATTCTTTACACGGAAACAAATACCAGTGGCATGGACTCCTTCACTGGAGACCATGGCCTACCCTAACAGGCCCCGGCCAATTTTACTTTTGATTTCTATGACATTCTTCTTCCTGCTTAATAATTCTTCAAAAGCAAAAGTAATAGAAAAAGTTAGGAAGCAAAGTGCATATGAAAGAGATTTCTCATACTGAAAAAGGGCTTTGGATTTGAAGTGTCTCATGATGTGCTTTAGCAGAAGCTAACATAAAGCAAAAATCTTCTCTCTCCAAAAAGCTACCCTTGAAAATCTAAAGTCAGACCCACTATTAAAAGAGGTCACTGAAATTATTCTGGTCTTCATATTTTGTTCCTTTTACCAAAGTTAAACTATTTTAACATTTGTTTAATGAATCTAGAAGGAAACCTGAAAATTGTGTGGTTTTGTTCTCCTGCAATGTACATCCCCTATGATTTACTTGTATTAGTCCACTTCCTCATTGCTATGAAGAAATACCTGGGACGGGGTAATTTATAAAAAGAGAGGTTTAATTATCCAATGGGTCTACAGGCTATACAGGAATCATAATGCTAGCATCTGCTCAACTTCTGAGGAGACCTCAGGAAACTTAAAAGCATAATGGAAGATGAAGGGGGAAAAGGTTCCTCTTACATGGTGGGAGCAGGAGCAAGAGAGAGAGTGGAGAGGTGTCATACACTTTAAAACAACCGAATCTTGCAAGAGCTCACTATCGCGAGAACAACACCGTGTGGGAAATCCATCCCCATGATCCAATTACCTTCCACCACACCCTACATTCAAAGTTGGGAATTATAATTTGACATGAAATTTGGGTGGAAACCCAGATCCAAACTATACCACTATTTATTTAAATATTTTACTTTGTATTAGTAAGGTTTTTTTTTTTTATGTCTTTGACTATTATTGAAAGTTAGTAGCTGAGTCATTTGGGGGTGGCTTCATTTCATAGTGAGTATTTCATGCCTATCTAGGTGTTCTATGTGAATGAATTTTAGTCTTCACTTTATGTCACAATTCACGGAGCCTTTAACAGTTCTAAACCCCAGCCTGGCCTGAGACAACGAGATCAGCACTTTCGGGGTGGGATCCAGGGAGTGGATTTGTTAAAGCTCCCCACCGTCAGTGTGCAGCCAAAACCAATACTCCATAGCATTTTTTCCAAATACATATACCATGCTCTTGGATCAGAAGAATTAATAGCATTTAAACTTGACATACTGCCCAAAGCAATCGACAGAATCAGTGCAATCCCTGTCAAAATACCAACGTCATTTTTCACAGAATTAGAAAAAAAGATTCTGAGATTCATATGGAACCGAAAAGGAGTCGAATTGGCTAAATTTCTTATACCTGAAATACAATCTATACTCTTCCTTGGCACCAGGACACTATATTGATACTTTAGAAAGTATGTGTGTAAATCACAAAAGAATTTTGATCAATTTGTTGTGAGACTGCACAAAATAGCAGACAGGCTCCTTGTTCTGAAAATCATCTAACAAAAAGATTGACATGGTTGACATTTCTAAAAGTAGTTTAAAAAAAGGCATTTTTACTATCTTGTCTCCTGTGAAATAAGTGATTTCTATGATGTAGTGTGGGAGATTTAAACATTTACTGTTTCTACAATTTGCGAACATTAAAATATACACTGTAAAGTCCGGCAGAGTTCTGTAGGGAGAATACTAAGTTGGGGAGCTTCAAGAACACTGTGTTTCTATAGCACCAGAGCTAACCACCCCAAATTTCTCAATAAAATAACAAATCTACTGAAGCATTTGAAACTCTATAAAAAGTAAAAGTAATATGGCTCAGCTTCTGACTAGGCCAGTTTAATAATTTACATGTCACTTATTTTTGTAATTCCAAGTAAACTGTGATATAGTTATTCCATTTTAAAATTTACAGCAAGCAAATCAAGTTTATAAATAATAAAATTATTAATTTGTAAATCAAAGCAAAAGGCTGCATTTAAAGGCAACAAAATGTTGGAGCTAAGCACCTAGTCTCTGGTGGTATACACCAATAAAAAATCCAGAATCAACCACTAAATAGCTGTGGAAAATTACGCAAATTATTTAATATCTCAGGACTTTGTTTTACTTATGCTTATTATGGGAATAATAATATCTGCTTTGTAAATGCTTTTTAGGCATTAAATGAAATAGAATGTGTGAAATGCTTAGAATAGCCCCTAACAATTATTTTTAAAAACACCCAAACGATGTTATCTAATGATTATTGTCATATAATCTTTTTGGGGAAAGGGACACTCTAAATAATAAATATATCTAATTATATAAATTTACTTTGGATAAAAGGCCACCAGGTAATTTTGCAAATATACGTGGTGCATTTGCTTTCAAAATAATGATGAAAAAACCTGAAATACATTATTACTTCAAAGAAAAATCAGCATATCCTAGTGGCTCTGCTTATGCAATTTTCTTTAGACTGCCTGAGCTAGAATTCTGATAGTGCTGCAGTACTTAAGTTTTCTAACTACGAATATGCCAACTCTAAGACTGGATTAATAAGAGCCCATACTTTGTCACATTATAAGGATTCAATGAGGTGCTTCATGTAAAACATGGGGAAAACTAAATGCATATTATTCTCTTTTTAAAATTATTTATTTATTTGTTTTTGAGACTGAGTCTCGCTCTGTCGCCCAGGCTGGAGTGCAGTGGCCCGATCTCGGCTCACTGCAAGCTCTGCCTCCCGGGTTCACACCATTTTCCTGCCTCAGCCTCCCTCTTGAGTAGCTGGGACTACAGGCACCTGCCACCGCACCTAGCTAATTGTTTTGTATTTTTAGTAGAGACGGGGTTTCACCGTATTAGCCAGGATGGTCTCGATCTCCTGACCTCGTGATCCGCCTGCCTCAGCCTCCCAAAGTGCTGGGATTACAGGCATGAGCCACCATGCCTGGCCTATTATTCTCTCAATAAAATGTGCATTTATTATTAACAGCATCTTGACCAATAATTGAATCAACATAACAAGGTCTTTTTTTTTTTTTTTTTTTTAATGTTGCTTTGCAATGGAGTCAAAGAGATGTCACGCATACACTTTTCTTAAATATACTCTTAGGTAAACCAAAGAATCTGGGGATGCCAGCAGTCAGTGGGAATCACATTTTACATGTTAAAATGCCTCTGTTTCAAGTAACAAAGATTTCCACATCAAAGTGCTTGTACAAGGAGAAATGTGTCATCTCATAGCTATCGTCCAGAGATAAGGCCTGTTTCAGGGTAGGATACTTCAGAGATGGCGATTTCATCAAAGATCTAAGTTCTCCCTGCTTGTCCACTCAGCCCGTTTCTGTACTGAAGGCTTAACTCCCCCACCGTGGAGGCAGCTCCATGCATCACAACCCAGCATTCCAACATCTAGAGGCAGAAATGACCTGCTATCAATGTCTCTGACTCAGGAGCCAAAAGGACTCTCATTGGAGGGACTAGGACCTATCTTCAACACTAAACCTGTCCCTGAAGAGGAAAAAGGTACCATAGTATTTGAATTAGAACAACAACAAGTTAACTCTAAAAGCAGCCATAAACCCACCTATCTCTGAGTCGTGTGGGGACTAGTGATCACCATGAAAAATCAGGGCTCTATCTCCAGCAGGAGGGGCAAATACATTTGTGGTATGAAATAGAGTTTCTTCATATCCCCAAGACGAAATATAATTCTTTTACCTGCTAATGCAGTACCGGATACAAAGTATGTGCTCAATAAATCATTTGTATTCCTGCAAATGCCAAGAAAATGATGTCTGGAGGTTGAAGACAAAATGGTAGGCAGAACAACTTAAGAGCATGACACGTCTTGTTCAACATCATATGAGACTGAAAGAGTCAAGGAGACTAACTGAAAACTTGATTCTAAGTGTCTCATAATTCGTATTTTCAAGGCATTTAATTTATGAGCATATGACATTTTATTTGCTTTTAAATGTCTTATGTTAAACTGTGCATAAAATTATAATTTATGAGACGTTTTTTCATGAATAATAATTTCATGAAGTTGTTTGCACAACACAAAAGGACAAAATAGTAAAGGTTTAAGGTGAATGAGCTGGCTTTATCCTTATTTATCTGGTACCTGCCAAGCATCAGTCAGTCCTGTGGAGGTATTTTGCAAAAATAAATTTCCTAATACATTTGCCATACTGTGTTATATCAGCAAACCCCTGGAAAGACTTGACTAATAACTGAACTCAGCCAGCATTTTCAAGCGAGTGTTTAATAATAAAACTCATATGTCAAAAGATAAACTGTGTGGTCACTAAATTAAGCTCCTACTATTGCTACAACTCTCCAACCCTAACTCTACCAATAGAATCAATAAAAGTCTCTAAATTTGTATTTACAAAAATGTTCCCATTATAGTTTAAAGACTTTGCTAGTTTAGAGCACTTTTTGATTCACAGAATAATAGAAAGATACAGAAATATCCCATATGTTCCCAACCCCTACACATTCACAGTCTCCCCTATTATCAACCTCACCTATCACAATTAAACACCCTGTTAAATTGAGGAGCCTACATTACACATCACTACCCCCAAAAGTTCATAGTTTACATTAGGGTTTACTCTTGGCCTTGTGAATTCTATTGGGTTGGATAAATTTACAATGACATATATTCATCATTATAGTATCATACAGAGTATTTTCACTACCCTGCCCTAAAAGTCCTCTGTGTTTTACCTATTCACCCCACACGCTTCCTTCTAAACTCTGGCAACGACTAATCTTTTCACTGTCTGCATAGTTTTGCCTTTTGCAGAATGTCATATAATTGGAATACATTATACAGTATACATATATACATACACAGTATACAAATATACATGTAATTGGAATCAGAGAGTACACAGTATGCATATATAGTCTATACAGAAATATGCATTTAAGTTTCCTTCATGTCTTCTCATGACTTGATAGCTCATTTATTTTTAGCACTGAATAATATTTTGTGGCCCAATGTATAATACCACAGTTTATTCATTCATTCCTTCACTTATTGAAAAGTACCTTGGTTGTTTCCAAGTTTTGGTTACTATGAATAAACCATGTACACTATAATATGAATAAACTATATATTATAAGCATTCATGCGCAAGTTTTGTGTGGACATAGATTTTCCCCTCCTAATACCAAGGAGAGTGATTTTTGGATCACATGGTAAGAGGATATTTATTTTTATTAACAAATCACCAAACCGTCTTTCAAACTGGCTGTAGAATATGCATTCCCATGACCTGTGAATAAGAGTTCTTGTTGCTCCACACCCTCACCAGAATAACATATCACCAGTGTTACTAGTGTTCTGAATTTTGGCCACTCGGATAGGTGTATAGTAGTAGTTCATTGTTCTAATCGGTTCACATTGTTTTGCTAGTTTAAAATATGTAAACCCCCAGCCAGGCGCGGTGGCTCATGCCTGTAATCCCAGCACTTTGGGAGGCTGAGGAGAGCAGATTACAAGGTAAGGAGTTCAAGACTAGCCTGGCCAATATGGTGAAACCCCATCTCTACTAAAAATACAAACATTAGCCAGGCGTGGTGGGGGGGGCACCTGTAGTCCCAGCTACTTGGGAGGCTGAGGCGGGAGAATCGCTTGAACCTGGAAAACAAAAGTTGCAGTGAGCCAAGATCGTGCCACTGCACTCCAGCCTGGGCAACAGAGTGAGACTCCATCTCAAAAAAAAAAAAAACAAGAAAAAAGAAAAAAAAGGTAAACCCCCAAAAGACTAAGTCCTTTAAATGAGATTCATAAACAGCATTTATACACAAATACTTTGAGTGCTCATTGTATTTCAGCAATCTGACTTGACTCATATAAAAGCATTCTAACAGTTTTAAAACCTAAAATGTTTGTTCTATAATTGTGTGGATAATTTGAGGCACAATGCATTTTTTATAAATATTTATAAAACGAGGGTCTGAAGTGCCTTATATTTATATCTTTTGGATGAATGGCTATTTTTTGGATGAATGGATGGCATATTTATATAAAGCACCTGAATAAAGTCATGGTGCATGGCATGTTACCTACATCTGTAGCACATAACAGCTGTCGATAAGGGTGAGTTTTAATTTCTGAAATGAACTTTTGAAATAAGTTTCCAATGTACTGTTAGGAATCTATGAGGTTTATTTTTGAAAAGCTAATCACGCTCCATGCTTTCAATGGTTACATAGCACTAAGCGAGTGCCACATGCTGGTTTTGGTGCTTTAGATATATTAACACTTAATCATACAGCAAATGTATTAGATGAAAGCCATTAATATCCCTATTTTTAAATGAGGAAAATGAAACAGGGAGAGGTTAAATACCCCTCATATAAAAGTATCAGAGCCTGGGCTTGACCTCAGGTAACCCAGCTTGGAGCAAGTGCTCACCACAGTATCCTACTGTCTGTCCCACTCTCTCTTTAGCAAGTCAGAATCATTAGATTTCCTCAATAGAACTATTTCAGTGAAATGCAGCTTTTAATGGCTAGACTGGTATACACCCTTCTGTTTGGGTACAAAATGAGATGAAAAAGATGATAGTTTTGATTTTTATTGAACCAGGTTGATAGCCCATTTCTAAAAACTGATGAAAAAATGTACCAAATCTATAATTAGTAAGATAAAAGTGAAGCTAGAGTGTCTTTTAGAATATGAAGTTAGTCATCTACATAGAATGTTTTTTTCCATTTGATAGGTAATTATGACATATTTAGTAGAAGTATGGCATCAATTTTCTTTGTAACATACAATTAATACCCTGGTGTTTTGTCATTTTTGAAATCATTGTCCTTACATTGAACAAGGAAAGGCTTAGTTTTGACCACGAAGTGCTCCAGGAAGCGACCACATGAAGTAGAGAGAGAAAGGAGATTATATAGGTATTCATTTTGTATTCATTAGGTCTGGGGAGGAGAATAATAATTTGCATTTTCACAAAAGCCCTGGTGAAACTGATACTGCCGCTGAGGAAATCACACCTTAGAGAACCACAGTGTACTGTGGTTACAGATTCACACACGAATCTCAGCGGCTGCACACAACTCAGCTTTATTTCCCACTCAAGTTAAGTTTACTGTGCATCAGGAGGATTTTCCCCATGTTGGAGTTTCTCCATTAGGAACAGGGCTGCTGAGGTCAGAGTGGCCAGAGTGTGGGGGGCCCTGTGTGTCCTGATCTTAAGGACAGGCTTGAGGGGCTCATACAGTTCCAACCCACATCTCACTGACCAGTGTCTAGTCACGGCCCAACCTAACTAAAACAGTTAGCAGAAATGTGGCCTTCCTGTGTGCTCCGGAAGAAAACTATGTTCTGGGGTTAATGAACACATGGCATTGTGTCTACCCCAACGTTATCCACTGAGTTAGCATGGCTGAAATGATTTTCACTCATTGATCATTATGATTGTCAGACCACCCTTGGGTTTAAAGAAGCACATTAAAAGACTGTGTGATACAAGGCTTTAGCCCTTTCCTGCAACTAGCATAGTGCTTCCTCTATAACAAGTGTTCACTAAATATCTCTTGGATGAATGGATGGTACATGCTCTGTATGTTTTCTAATCATAAGGACAAAAAATTCAATATTTGTAATACTGTGCCAAAGATACCATATGGAATTATGTAATAGATAACATTTTTCACGCTTAGGACCCAGTACTTCGTAATTTTCAGGTATGATCTTATTTAACTTTTAAATCTGTGGAGGATATATGCTTATAACTAAGATTTCATGGTAAGAAGACAGGCCTCATAGCTTCTAGGGGAACTAGACATTCCCACTTGCACATCGAGGATAGAAAGAGGCTGGGCACAGTGGCTCACGCCTGTAAAACATCCCAGCACTTTGGGAGGCTGAGGCGGGTGGATTACTTGAGCTCTGGAGTTCAGGACCAGGCTGGGTAACATGCCAAAACCCCACCTCTACAAAAAATACAAAAATTAGCCAGGCATGGTAGTGTACACTCGCAGTCCCAACTACTTGGGAGGCTGAGGCAGGGGGGTTGATTGAGCTCCTGGGAGGTCAAGGCTGCAGTCAGCTATGATCATGCTGCCGTACCTACCCTGGGCAACAGAGCAAGATCCTGCCTCACAAAAAAATAAATAAGTAAAAATAAAAAATAAAAGTAGAAGAATAGAAAGATATATGGGAGGAAACACTCTGCTTTTCATTTGTTCATACTTCCTTGAATAGAAAGTATGCTTTTTAAAGATTAAAAAATAAAAATAAACAATTCTTGAACTGAACACCTCTCTTATAGGTAGAGGGTTCATGAACATCCTGACATCAAATGCCAGGCAAAGGGGTTATTGTTCCTAAGCCAAGTTACTGATAAACAGGTTAACATCCATTCTGTCCAGGTTCACAGCTGGCTAATGGGTTGATTGGTTCTGTGTGTTGATCCACTGCAAGTTTCTCTCTGACTTCCCCACCAGAAGATGATGCTTGAGGCAGCCCTAGAGAACCCGCTTGAGTTCACTGCTTAGTCCCTCTCATAGAGTACGTAATAAGTCTTCAGAAGTAACTTATAGAGAACAAAGCACTCTAAAATCCTATATAAGTGGTGAGAAGTTTAATTTTTAATAAACTGAGCACACAGTGACCAATATGTCAGAAAGTACTAGTTATTGTCAGCAGTAACAGAAATTTGTAGTCAGTGGTTTCCAGGAGAAATATTTAAAAAGCAAAGACACTCATAATAATCTTTTGGGTAACGCTGTTTATCTTCCTCTTGGTTTTATCTACTGGAACATTTGAAACTCTTCTCACTTCCGCATGCCTGCATCCAACACAAGCAACTGCACAATGCACCTACACACACACGGAAATATCAGTGGACAGAAATGTAACTCACTGTAATCTGAGAATAGCCGTTTATATTTTCAAGATCAGAAATTTGGAACAAAAATTACCACCTTTCCCCATTTTCATTATTAGTAATCAACTGAGAATTTATGCAATTATTCAGAAATTACTCATTTGAGTCTGAAAACAATATTGTAACAGAAAAATATTAGAAATAATATATTTAAATAGTATTACAGCTTGAGTGACTGCGTTTGTTGACAGCAAAAACAACTTACTGTCCTTTCATTGTACATATCCTATATATATTGTGCCTACGAATGTACTTTTTTGTTATATAGTTATTTGATCAGGGGAGCTAAATAGTACATATATCTGCATGCAGCAAAATTTCATTAGTTTATTAGTTTGGTGTGATATCTCATTTTATCTGCAATAAAGTGAATAACTAGTTTAACTGAACTGTGGGTATAACAAAGAAAATCGTTTGTTATTCTCTAAATTTTGGCTTTGCATTCTATAATATTCAGGGTGAAATTTGAGTCTGCTGCCCTAACATGAGACCTGATATTCTTGCCATTCCCATCCATTATTATTCCCTAAAGGAAAATAATAGCGATATTGGTCCTGGGACCCATGATATTAAATGAAAAAGGATTATTTTCTTTTCATTTCTTCAGACTAAACTCAGTATCAATAACACTTTCCAGATATTTTTTGTTGTACTCCACAGTGCAAAAAATAACTGGGAGATCGGAAATCAGATATGTAAGTTCAGTTCACCTACAACACAGAGTCATACACCTGCATATACATCTTCTTCTTCCTGAGTATCTTGTTTTTATACTTTTTAAAATGGAAAGGAGATGGACATCAGGATACACTGGACATAGTTTTGTTCTTAGGAACCAAACTGGCAGGGAGGGAGATATTAACAAAAGAGGGGTCCTCCAATTATTGCAATAGGGTATAGAAGATAATTAATAGCAGAAGCATGGGACCTTGTTCAATAATAAGAGATGTGCTGTAATTCCGGACAGGGTTTTGTCTTTATAGATACTACATATCAAATTAAATCTTAAGAATCAGCATACATAGAGGACATAGTACATCTCAGATTTGTTTCTTTTAATTCCTTACTTGAAGTTAGTTTCTATGAACCTCCAAACATCCAGTAGAACTTCGAATTTCATTATCACAGTTAAAGTATTTTCAATAGTTTAGCCTATAGGCATTAAGAGCATATATACTGGTGACAGCTTCCCTGAATTTTGACTCTACTTCTAACAATTACTTAGTGGCTTGGGGCAAGTTATTAAACAACCCTGTACATCAGTATCCTGATCTGCAAAATGGGTATTATAAGCTGATTTCTATGTTGAGGCCCTAACCTCCTGTACCTCAGATTGTGACTGTATTTGGAGATAGAGATTTCAAAAAATAATTAAGTTTAAATGAGGTTATATGGAAGGACCCTAATTCAACCTGACAGGTGTCAGGCCTCTGACTGATTAATAGAGGCCCATTCACATTATAAAGGTAATCTTTTTTACTTTAAATGAATTGAGTATAAATATTGATCACATCCATAAATACCATTACAATAACATCTAAACTAGTGTTTGATCAATCTGCTCCATAGCCTAGACTAGTAGACATGTAAAATTATCCATCACACAGAGAAATTTAAAAATATGTTAATTATGAACATTTGTCTCATTTACATAATAATTAGTTATAGGACCAGGGGAAAGAGTGCCATGATACTATTGCAAAAACATCTGACTTCCTAAATCCAAGGTTTTTGGGTTACAGCAAAAAAAAAGAAAAAAAAAAAAAGCATTTACCTTGATTTTAAAATTGGAGGTATTTTTAAGCAGATAGGTGTAAGCTGATAGTCTAAATGACAGCAAATCATCTAGACTTTCCACTTCAATATTCTCATCCTGAAGTAAATGTTGTGATCTCTGTATTGCCTAAGTTATGAGGCTATTTAATGAACAATGACATTGTGGGTTTAAATATTCCTTGTTTTGTGCAGGTATTTTCCTAGGTAGTTTTTGCTACATATAATAATTCACAATGCCAAGAAATATGATTTGTTTAGTACCAAGTTTCCAGAAGACAACAAAGTGTGGTATTGAATGAAATCACATAAGATCAGAGGCAGATCCATTGTTCCAGTAACCAGAAAAAGTTCTTTGAGAAGTGATTAGTAAAGGCCTCACTAACCCAACAGGAAGAAGCCCTGCAGGGCTGGGGAAGTCACCTGGCTTGTCCAGGTAATGGTGTAGGCTGTTTAATGTGATACAGAATCAGAGTCACGTTGGTCACAGTTTGGTGGATTCCTGGCCATTACTTTTGGTCCTTCTACTTGAAATCACAAAAGCACAAAGAAGGAATGGTTTGGAAGTTTATTTTATGTAATGAGGGAAAATCTGATGAAATACTTTATACTTTCTGCTTGAATTTCATATTTATAGCCTTTTGTTACTTGATATCATTTACTCTTGAGTTCTGCTTTTTACTTCATTGATTTTCATTATCTGATAAATAAGTAATAGGGATATACTTTGACAAGTTGTGTTTCCTGCTTTTTAGGTAAGAATAAAATAGATTTAACTTGTATTTTTTAATAATACAAAAGCACTCTTCAGACACTAATTACACATATCTTCACTGAAAATTAAATATAGATGTAGAATTTATAAGGATTTATTTCTTCTCATCATGAGTTAAACCTTGCTATGTGTTTGCAAGTCCACTTCTTTCATTTTACTCTTTTTCAAGATGTTTATATTTAATAAAAAATATTACTTTAACACAAAATACCTGAAAATTCTAAGATATAAATTTTGATTTCCATGGTTACATCATGGTATCCTCCATCAATTTGGGGATAGGCTCAGGAATTGAACACATTTCTTTAACTTACTTAACTCCTAATACCATGTGTTAATGATCATTTGTCCTGAAAATTCTCCATAGTTAGAATGACAAAATACTTTGTCAAGCAAAATAGGGCACATAGTTCAATTACGTGGTGAAGGACTGAGGATGAAATTGAAAATGTAAAATAAAGACCATTCTGAAAAATGCAAAACTAATGTATCCCTACTTAGGTACAAAGGTAACTATCTGATTCAATGTCTTACATGTTAAGGAGACTTCTCAAGAAGTCTCTGAAGAGGAATAATGTACCTAATTATGTAAATCTCAAATGGGTCATAAAAATCTATTCCATTTTTCATATTTCTTCTAGATTCTTGTGTGGCCATTAATGATCAATCATAGAATACACAGTTATTGAGTACCTACTCTGTTATAAAAATGAATTGGCCAAAAATCCCTCTGCTCAAGAAGCTAAACAGCTAGTAGTGAATCAATAATTATAACTTAAATAAAATGTACTCATATGTTATTTTAAAGTAAATAAAGCAAAGTTAAAGCAAAAGAAGCAATAAAAACAGAAAAGAAAACTTTATTTTGCAAATCCTAAAAGCAGAGATAATCTCTGTAACATGTCTTGAAGATAAAGGAAGAGATTTATTATCTTCAATGTCCAAAAGAATACTAATACCTTTTCAAAAAGTAAAAGTCCTATATGTTGAATAAAAATAAATTAAGATTAGAAGACACATATTAATCATAATTACTTACATTTTTCTATCTCACTTCCCAGGCAATGTTTGAGATATGATGATCATTTACCACAATCATCAAATCATCATCATCAAAAATATAAATATTTATTCTAATAACCCTCAAGATAGACACTATAATTCTCAGACATAAAAAAGCACAGAGATTTGTGGGCAGCAATATCTATGATGCTTTTAATTTTAAAAAGTGAAATACTCTTTGAAACCCAATGATGGCCACTATATGATACATATCCTATATGTATTGTGCCTACTAATTGCGCCTACTAATGTATATAATAATTACATATAAAAATAATAACTATATAATAATAATTGAGAGAATGGTTATGGATGGCAAGTACCTTCTTTCTACTGAAACTGAAATACAGTCCATGATAAAATAATGTGTTAACCATAAATTATTTACATATTTCTCTGATCATTTGAAAAATTACATTTGAATGCAAAATATTAATGTATTATATACAGTACATTTTATTTGGTAGAGGGTGTTTAATGTTTTCATAGCTGACAAAAAATATATAAAGTTATATGCTGGTGCCAAATTGTAACTCCTCATAATTTTAATGTGTTGCAACATGGAAACTAAATGGACAAAAATTCTACATTATCTCAGGCAGTTTTAGGTGATTGATTGTGTATAAGTTGATTTTAGAAGATCTAGATGAGTAGAGTACTAGCAGAAAGCAATTCTCCCTTTTCCCACCGTCTTCCACTACCACACTATTTTCACCTATAGGGGGTTCGAGTATCCTAGTTTGCCTGGGACTTGCCACGTTTTAGCACTGAGAGTTTTTTGTCCCAGGGAAATACCTACATCCTAGCAAACAGGGACTGTTGGTCACCCTAAGACTAGGGGTGAAGCAGAGCATCTCAAGTCAGCTTGTTGCTGTGCCTCCTCAAAAAGCTGCCACAGACTTATGGGAAAATATTCAACACTACTTAGATGGCACTAAAATCCAGATGCACTGGAACACTATCACAGAAAACTTGTAACATTGAAGCCCACATTACCCTTAAAGAATATCTAAGAATAATAAAGATGAAACACCATTAGAATAAATGGGAGGTTAATACAGTGTCTCCATGGGTGTTTTTAAAAAATCTTAACTAAAACTTTTGTTAGGAATACCCAGTAATAAACTGTTAATACGGACATCTGTTGAGCATTTAGATGGTAACTAGACACATAAAATTTTAATCGGAAGTTTCTTCAGTATTTAAGACTATATTGCTATCAACATATTTTTCATAAAGAAAGTCATGCACTACTGTCAGTTATATTTACTACACGAAGGAATGTTTTAATATAATAATGCAGATGTCTTCGTTCTATAAACCCCAATGGTACTTAAAGCTAGGATTTTATTACTTGTGCTGAGGGCCAAACAAAGCTATAAGCCTGTTAAATTCTAAGTGAGCTACTGCTGTTGAGTTGTGCACATCTGAGTTGTAAATTACAATATAAGGTAATCAAATATGTATACAAATGGTAGTCATGGAAGCAGTATCCTGGATTCGTAAAATTTCATGAGAAATCAAGAAAGGAATTTATAAACATCAGCACTCTGCTCTTGGTTTATGAAATTCTCTTTCCAAACTATGATAACAGTGTTATAATAACTTAAGAAATGGTCTGTCAATCAGCACCACCTACGTTGTTCTCCTCTTTATAATCTCTCCTTCATTCACGACCTATTTCCAAAACAATCGTCTTAGCCAGCCTGCTAACACTCAACTTCTACTAAGAGTGACCAAATGCTCCACATAGTATTATTATAAAGACGTTAAAACCATTACAAAGGATCTCTCCAATGACATTTTGTAACATGCAGAGCACTTAGAAACACCAGTAGCAAAATAACAGATTTAAAAGATGGGAAATTCTGTTTTCAGGTAGAAAAAAGTAGTAAAACAGCTGAAATAAACCACACTGAAACATGGAATTTTACATATGTGTGTATATAAAGTCAGTAATAAATATGAAAATAAACAGGCTGTTTACTCCTAATGCATTGCTAGTCCTTACATAACCATACTATGCACTCTTCCATAAGAAAAAATAAAATTAAACATTGCATATCATGTGAGCATTAAAACTGTACCAATGGAACAAAAAAAAAAACCCACATTTTTGTCTCAATATTCTTAGCAACTATATTATGAATCTGTAATTTCTGGAGTGGACTATTTATTAAAACATATATTATTAAAATGAACAACAGTGAAAGAATGTGACCCATATCTTAATGCTGTAAACTGCCTCCAATAATCCTTTACAAAGCTTAGGTTTGCTATGTTTTACACATTTGGAGAAAATCTGTATAATTACACTTTTATAAAATATGTCTCCTAACATATATGGACCTTTGGGGTAAGTCAGTTCTCAGATGAACTTCAGTTCTGTAGCATATTCAATAGAATACTTTAGGCAAATTAAATGATTGGAGATTCAGGTTCTTTATAATTAAAATGAAGATAATAGTAACAGATTAATTGAACTGCTAAGAAGAAAATATGAGCTGATACTACATAAAGAGAAAAACATCATAAGTGAAACATAGGACATGAATAATTGGTAATTTAGTGTTATTAATATTTTATTATTATTATCATGGCTATATTACTTTTATTGTCATGAAAAAAACTGAAAAAGACACTTACCAAATATAGGAATTATAGGTGGCTATATTTCTTTGAAGAGCTTCTCTGGTAAATTCCCTGTAGAAAATGTACAACTTAAAGTGAGAAAAAATATTTTTAAAACAGGGGATCAATATGTTATGCTTTATATTCTCTCCTCTATAAACTACTTACTCATGAATTTTATATTATAAATAACTTCCAGTAAAGAATTTTTCACTTTGGTCTGAAAATATCATCACATAAGCATACCTTTACTAATTAAAGCCCTCACCTAGTAAATGAATGCCCGGCATTGATACTTACTAAATGCAACTTGCTAAGTAAAAACAGCAGACACTGACTTAGTACTTACTGTATGGCTGGCACTAAGTGCTTTTCATCATTCTCCGAACAACCACACAAGGTAAGTATTGTTGTCATCTACCGCACAAAGATTGTGAAATATACCTAAAACTATGAAGCAGCAAGGAATTTAGACTCAAGAAATATAACTCCAGAGTCTGTGATTTTAACCCCTATGGTGCACGGGCTTTTCAAGTAGTGGATGCCATTAATCATTGAAGATTATGACTGTGTCAGAACAGTTAGCATGCTTTATCCTGTCCCTCCAGTCTCAAAAAAGAGTTTATATACCAGGAAAGTGAAGTATCCTGTAAATATATCCATAGATAATCCAGTTTATCCCAATTTATGAAATAATATTACATACCTATTTGTATTAAAAGATTTATCTCAGTTAAAATTAGGAATAAATTTATATGAAAAGCTTTGCCATTCAGTACAGTGTGTGTCTGTGTGTGTGTGTCTGTGCGCGCGCACGCACGTGTGTGTGTTTTAAGCAAAATAATGGTGAGAAGGCAATTATTGCTAACACAGAGACAAGACATCGGGTGACACGAGGGTACTCTAACAGCGTGTAAAGTATTACTAGAAACGTTGCATATGTTTAGATAGGAAATATGTTCATATTTTCACATCTTTAAAATATTTTTGTGCACGTATTCTAAAATATGTTTTGAAATAGTGTCAATATAATTAAGTCAACAGTTACTTGAAGATATTTACTTAAAGACAAGAAATGTTGATCATCATTTACTTTGTTTTTGGCACAGTGCTCTATCCTCTAAGCAATACAAAGAGAAATAAATGTTCTCCCTATATAAAGGAGTTGCATAGATGGAAAATAGTGCCACTTCCTGATACAAATAAATGGAATGGTGTATGTTTTGCAAGGAAGATAATGAGGTTTTTTTTCTATGAGAAGTCAGGGTAAGAAAAAAGGAGCAGGATATAATGAGATAGTAGCTTGAAAAATTATTTTTGAGGATAAGGGACACGTTGGTGGCAGAATCTACAAAAACAAGAGGGTAAGTGTGCAACAAAGAAAAAGAACTAATTAGTAAGCTAGAGACTAAATTTCCATCAGAAAAATTCAGAAAAGAACTCAGAGAAACTGATGCCAGAAACAGGTGGAGAAGAGGGTTATAGATAGCTTGAGACAAATGTGGGAATCAAAACTCAGAGAGAATAAAGAAGCAGAGAATTTTTTAATCAAGACATATGTAATTAATTCACTTGAATTCTCTTGATTTAAGAAAAATACAGAAATTCGATAAAAACTGCAGTGTGGGAGCAGAGTGAGGTTGCACTGTAAGAGTTTGGAGGTTGAAAACAACAACTGTGAACAGTTTGTAGAGTTTACGTACACATTGGACAACAGCCTGGCTGAGTGACAGAATCCTTCAAATGGTCCTGCCATGATTCAACCCTGACAGCACAAATGGGTCAGGGACACTGGAACTCTATTAGAGGACAGCACCTTACATTCTGGCTTCATCACTTCTTGACTATGTGAATTCATTCAAAGTACTTAAAATACTCAGAGATGTATCTGTTAATTGAGGAAAATAGATGTGTTCTGTGATTCTTGTAAGATATTTTGAAGATGAAGTCAGGCCATATATAAGCATATCTGTATATATAAATATATAGATATATAGACATGCAAACTGCAATGCTTCATTCCAGTGTTAGCTGTTATATTCAAGGAAGAGTAGCATAGAGCAAAAAATTGAAAAAGAAATAGACACTCAGTTACCCAGGGCTGATAATTAGCAAGGCAGGAATCAAAGAAGAGAAGCGTGAATGAGCCTGTGCACAAGGAAAGACGTGACTGTATGGAAGGCAGAAGCAGCCAGCTAAGGGGGATGAACTCAGAAGATAAATATTGGCTGAGGAACTTCACATCATGGAGGGGGGTACAAAAGGCAGAGGAAATTGGAGATGTAGAAATGAACTGGAAATTGGTGTTAAAATGGCAAATTTCAAAATTTCAAAAATGCTTTCATGTAGAACAGTGTTAATTGGTGAAGTAAGTGACTGAGGTGGAAGTGTTTGGAGATGGAGCCATTGAAAAGGAGAAAGTAATGAATCTCCCAGCTGGGCTGGTGGTATTCAATGAAAGATGTTTTTTCTTCCTCCGTCCATACAATAACAGCTAGTATTTGTATGATGCTTTGGTTTATGAAGTCATTTTAAACAATTGTTAATTTTAATATGACTTTATTTGGTCACTACACCTTGCATGGTGGACAGTTTCAACGTTTCTTTGGAGAAGAAAATGAAGCTTAGAGAGATTAAAATAACTACCCAGATTCAGAATACCAGCATATAAAGAGTCAAGTGCTTGAACTTAGAAATTTGACCTTCAAATACTATACTATTTTCGTTCATTAATTTACTACATCTTATTTAAAATAACATTAAATTCTACATAAGAACATATTTTCCTCCAAAGCAGAAAAAATATTAGGGAAAAGAATGAGGAAATGTATGAAATGAGAAAATGATTAAATGCTTACATATCACCAATGAATTTGCATAGCCTGAGACTAAAGACACAGTTAATATTCAAGTTCATTACTTACTGCCTTCTTCAAGAGATAAGCAGATCATAACAATTCCTCAGGAATTTAAGTGTCCATGCCAGAGCAGCAGTTTGCTAAGAATGTGATCAATGAACAATTTGCAATACTAAGTAAATGGTATAGTTCTAGGACCAAATTCTTCTTTGGTTTTAAAATTAACCATTGTTAGTTTTAGTGTGGGGCTATTTCACAAAAAAAGATACAAAATATTTTTACAGTTTTAGGGATAAATGATATATATTTATATTAGCTGAAAACAATTAAATTTTTGTAAATTTTTATTAAAGACATAATTTAAGGTGAGGTGACCATGAAGTTCCCTGGTTGTCCCTATTGAATCTCTCTCTCTCTCTCTCTCTCTCTCTCATCCATGCTCCTTTCTCTCTCAGTTCTTGAATGAGAACATGACGCCTTTAACATATGATACAATTTTCTTTATTAAATAAGCTTATGTCAGGTTTGTTTTTCTTGTCTGTGATTATACCATATCCTAAATTAGGTCTTATACAAGCTTTCAAATCTCTTTTCATATTAGAAGATAAACTTATTAAATGAAAAATATTCTAAGTTCTAAATAACTATGGCCATGAATACTATTATATAAAGCCATACAGACTTGCTAATTCAATCATTAAAATGAATTCATAAAGACAAAGCAAAAAAAAATTCCTTATGCATGAAGCCCTTCCTGAAGTAAAGCCACAGAATAACATTTCTCAAAACTGCAATTACTTGAAGAGAAAATTAAGAAAAGAAAAAAAATTACCTCCCTACATTTGAACATAATATATTTAAAAGCAAAGATGTAATGTTTTCCTAATTCATTTTGCAATCTTTCTTCACGATCTAAATTAGACCACCTTATCACAACCTACTTTCATTTTCCTGTATAGTATGTCTCTGTAACAAAGACATCAGCCAGGATTTTCCAATTCATTTAGAATTATCCAAATTGTCTTACACCTTAACCTTTTTGATCTACATAATTCCTCCTTTCTAAAATCTCTGAAAAACTAATTGCATGCCCTTCCTCCTATGAGGAAGCGTGTAAATGGAGTTTCTCACAATGTCCTCAGATATCCAGCTCAAGATATTCATAGCTAGTCGCTGGCTAAGGCAAGATATCTTGTTTTTGACATGTACATTCTTTAAATGACAAGTGAATTCACCTACCACCTAATTTCCTAAGTGTGTGTATGTAGGTGTGTGTTTAGAAATGATTGTGGCAGAAAAGATGTCTACAATACAAGCACAAAGAAATCATGGAGAAAAAAAATATAATAAGGAAAAGGAATAGAGTTACTTTTGCCATTTTTTTCTTGCTTTTATTTATTAATTTATGTTTGCAGGGTGGAGTTTTAGAGATTCTTTTCTTTCTCCTCGAATTTTTTTAAAAAGCCGTAATTAATTTAAAGAATTCTCTTATTAATAAGTATTAGTGGATTATAAAAGTTAAACACACAGTAGCAACTAGGAGAGGACTCTTCAAGCTCAATTCCCTCTCCCCTACCTCTGCCCACATCCTCAGGACTTTATGCACTTTCCCACTAGGTCCTCAGCTATAAAAACTTGCAAAAAATATTTCAGAGAATGATGTATAAGTAGCGAATGAAAAGATAGTGTTTTTACTCCTGCACAGTCTTCACCTACTTGACGCTGTTTTGATTTGCATTTCCTGGTTTCGTTTCATTTTGTTTTGTTTTGTTTTGCTTTACTTTGTTAAGTCTTCCTTCTTTGAAGGTCTTCTTAGCATCAACTTCAGGCTTTGCTGGAAAAACTCATTCACCTTTCAAATCAGCAGAAGAAAATCAAATAATATCCTAAGACAATTATAATATTTTACTGCTGTTGTTTCCAAGTTATGCATTGCCTTTTTTTCTCTCCTAAAATCATAATGATGTTACTTTGGGGTAGAGAGGAGGAGGCAGAAGGGCCCTCTTTTAGAAAGTTTCGGTAATGAGTTCTCTTCAAGTCCCAGCGTTAGGAGATCTTTGGGGTATTTCTTTGCTGACTGGAGACCTCTATGGCTTGTTGCGCCTTTGCCTGAGTTCTTGTCCTGCGCCCAGGAAGAATGAGTTACACAGACAAGTGGAAAGGAAGAAGATAAAGAGGAGCTTTACTGAATGTTACAACAATGTAGAGGGGACTACAGTGGGGAGCTCCTCTCTGAGGCAGGTGGTCCCATCGTCTCTGCTGCTCTTAACAGAGAGGGCAGCTCCTCTCTGCAACAGGTCTTCCCATCCTCTTGAGCCCTGAACCTTTACGAATCTCAGAGAGGAGGAAGTGTGTGCCTGCTGGTCCATGCGTGGCCATGGGCAGGCCCAGGACAAAGCACCGTGAGTTACCCCTCTGGTGGGCAGGACTGGCAGCCCAGTCCCCAGGTTTCAAGCCTGCCCCCGCCTGAAGGTAGAGCTTCACTGGGGACCCGCCCCCTTCTGCCCAGGAGCCTGTCTGCCTCCTGGGGCCATCCATGGCACCCAGGCTGCTGGCACCAAGGGGCACTGCTGGCCAGTGCCCAGCCACCTTCAGCTCCTCCTCAGCTTCCCCTCTCAGGATCCTCAGTGCCCAAAGTCCAGAGGGGGTCACGGCTGCATGGGGCTGGCATGTCAGCACTGCTTCAGGGGTGCGCATACCTGGCCAGGCTGTGACAGTGTCCGAGTTAGCCCCAGCCCTGCTCCCTGATCGGAAGTGGGCTGGGAGATGGGGGAGTCTAGGCAGCCGGGGCAGGCAACTCTGATCCTGCAAGGGCAGGGGTGGCCTTCCCAGGACCCCAAGAGTGCAGGGATGCTGAGTTGGAGGGCTCTTGCCTACTCCTGGCACAGGGAGGAGTTGGGTGGGGTCAGTTGCACCTGCGGAGCTTCCACCCCACCAACTTGGAAGAGGCAGGGCTCCTGCTTGTCCTCGGCTCCCACCGGCTCCTGGGGCATTGCACCTGCTGGCCCTGCCACCTTGCATACTGGGGTGGGGATCCAGGTCCTCATTGGACCTGGGCCGGCATCTGGGCAGAGGTGACATTGCCACAGACTCCCTCAGTGGCCTCCGGCGCTCAGGGGTGGCCCAGAGCTCCTGCAGCGGGCCCCCAGGGAGGCGGGCTGGGGTTGGGAGGACTGTCCTCAAGCCCCTCCACGCAGCTGCCGGCGGGATGGCAGCGTGGCCCCAGACCGCCCACTGCGGCGATCGCCAGTGGTACTTACTCTTGTTTGCTTAATTACCCACCAGCGTGAGTATTAAACTCTCTCCTCTGCATTTGTTTCATCTTAAAATGGTAAAGCCTATGTCATATCTATCCATTCCAGTCTCTTCAGCAACTAGCAGAGCTATACACACTTTGATTAAATAAATTTCGTTACATCCTATGCCTAGTTTTTATAGAGCATTGCAAATGAGAAACATTCTCCACGTGATTCTCGCTGATCTTTCTCTCACCCATAGGATGCAAGTGTACAGTGACAGGAAAACCATGTCTGAAAAAGTGCCCTGTTCACTCTTTACGCATCAGAATTCTAGACAAGGTATTAGCCCCCCCACCAAAAAAAAAAAAAAAAAAAAAAAAAAGTTGAGATAAACAAAGACAGTTTTCGTGTAATGGTGCATAATCTTCTTTCATGATCCTGCTGTTTAGGATAACTTCGTCATCCGTATCTTTCCTATTCCTTCTAACTCCTTTTTCAAATTCACTAAATAGAGTATACCCACATTTTTTTCTAACATTCTGAGAGTTTAGTAGTCAGTTATCTGCTATTTGTTCACTTTCCTCATCTAATTCATCTACTTGCTATGAGATAATCTGTGAAAAATATTATGCATAGTAATTGGTTAGTTGTTGGGCAAAATTAAATATATGTTAGTGTCATTTATTTTCTATTATGCTTGATGGCATCTTCTCAAATGCAACTTTACTGAAGGTTTATACGTAAAAAAGGGAATTAAGCTGCCTACAATTGATTCTATCTCTTGTGGCAAAAGGAGTTTGTTAAACAAATAGCAAAATTACTAGTTTAAAGTGAAAAACACAGTGAATTAGTAGTTTACACTTTAATATTTAAATACAATAAATATTTAAATATAATAAATACATACAATAAAACAGCATGAGCAAAGTCTTTTGGTAACAAATTACTCTGATCAACAAACTTAGCACTCATAAAATATGCGGTAGAAAATTCTATGTACATACTATAAGAATAACACTGAAATATATAATATTTTGGCGAAGGCCCTTCATGTTTTTTGCAGGATCAACCCCATGACTCTATTTCCAATGTGTTGTTTTAAGTGAAAAATATCAATATCTTGATTTATAATTGCATCAAATAAGTTATTAAAATGGATGATTTGTACATTCAGGCATAAAGTAAAGGAATTAAAGAAACACAATGAATAAATTTGTTTGTCAGAATAGACTAAAGACAAGAACAATATTATTTTTAGAGAGGCTAATCTCAAAAACTAAAATATTGGGAGATATCCAACATCTGGGGAGAGGACCAAATATTATTTTATCCATGAAAGTTTTGTCATTCTGACTTCATTAAATGTTATTCAATATATTTTTTTTATAAAATTGATGTGTTAGGCTTTTGATATTAATTTTATGAATTTTATCCTGAATTCACACATTAGGTTTTCCGGGCCAGAGAGAGATATTTATTAGTAAATGCAAGGCAGACATGCTGACTCACACCTGTTATCCTAGCACTTTGGGAGGCCAAGGTAAACTGACCGCTTGAGCCCAGGAGTTCAAGTCCAACCTGGGAAACATGGCAAAACCATGTCTCTACATAAAATATAAAACTTAGCCAGGTACGCTGGTACATACCTGTAGTCCTAGCTACTGAGGGGTGAGGATCACCAGACCCTGGGGAGGTGGAAGCGGCAGTGAGCCGCGATTGCCCCACTGCATTCCAGCCTGGATGACAGAGTGTACCCTCTCCCTCACTTACCTGACCACCTTGGCCCTGAGGCTGTGCCATGAGAGCCAGGTCAGCTATCCCGTATGAGTAGCCAGGTACTCCATAGGTGAAAGACAAGGAAAAATGACTTTGCCTTCTTATAAAGGGGTGAAAGCAGCAGTACCCCCTCTCTTCTGAAAGGATATCCTAGAAAATGTGACAGGACTGAGTTCCAACTCCAGACCTTTGGTAAGTAAATAAAATCTCTCCAGGATCCAGATAGTGCCAAGTGTATCCACGTTCCAGGGTATCGTCTCCTGAAACCTTTAAATGCCTAGGAAGGAAGTGCTCTGGTCTCTGGCCTCCTGGGATCTAGTTCAGGCTGTCAACATTCAGCCCTATTCAGAAAAAAAGAGTTTTATTATCTCTTCCTCTCAGGGTCAGAGATATGAACTACACAAATGGCTACCGATGTAGATCTTTTAGTATCTGAGGAGCCTCAGCAGGCTAAAGACTGTACAGGAACACTGAAAAACACAGGGGAACGTTCTTTCCCCATAATATTTCTCAATATTAATTAATTCTACTTAATGGATCTAATTACATTATAAAACATAAAAGAGTAATAGCTGTTTATTTAAGTGTGTCGTATATAAGCAGCAATGAAAACAGTTAAATATGAGAAGCATTCAACCTTTATGCAGAAACCTTTGATCAGTTCACACATTTTTTAACACTTAGTAAACATATTTTTAAAATCATATTAATGTCAAATCAAGAGCTAGATTTTAAATGTTGCTCTAACTTTTCCCGAGTGAAATAACTGTTCCCTTTTTCCTCATTTGTTCATTCCTTACAAATCTGTAATTTTTAAAGAAAGAACAAAAACAATTATGTAGGCAGTACAAATTAAGTCCAGTGTTTGCTTGGCTTTCTATATTAATGAGAAAAAAACTAGGGGTCACGCAATGATAATTTACTGTTTTACTAATTTGCAGATACATTGAGGATGCGTCTCTGTTCAGGGTTCCCATATTTTTAAACATTTACCCCATAACTATGTAAGTTGCTCATGATAGGTCACAGAGATCAATACTGGAATATTCAAACTTAGATGTCGTATGTTTCATCCAATATGTCTCTCATTATTTTCAAATCTTAATACCTAAAAGTATACTTTTAGTGATGTCCTGTCACTAGAGATAATATATATGGAGCAACTGTACCATGTTTGGTATATCATTAACACATAATAAATTGCAGCATTTGTTGTTAGGGTATTGTTTGCTCATAACCTTTGCAAATCAGGGGAAGAAAGTACAGAGCCATGTGCAGAAAAAGGAAGGATTATTTGTGAAAAACATAGCTCAAGGTACTAATGATATATCATCTAATTAGGTGAGTCATTAAACCCCATGACACTAAGTCTCACTTACCTTAGTGTTAAATGCATTTAAAAAATCAGGACAGTTTTCTTATACAGATAAGTAAGATAAGGGAAAAATATCTCAGAATCTGCACATGCTAAAATTATTCTTAGTCACTGAGTAGGATGTAGAAAATAACCCAGGCATTCAAGTACTACACACCTAAAAACAAGCTTAATGAAAAGTCATCTAGTAAATACAGACACTGTAAGTCTATTCTCTTAACCTCATAATTGCCTCCAAACCTGCACCTTTACCATTGAGCATACATCTTTGTCTTCATGTACTGTGGACTGTCCTCCTGACTCCTAATGTCATTTAACTAACCTAGAAATTGATGTTTAAACTAGAAGGGATATGAGGGTTTCCTATTAATTGACATTATCAACAGGGTAAATATTTGCAAGACATGTTTTAAGTCTAACCATAAACCCCAAAACATAGTTTACAGCTCCCAAATATGGAATTAGATATGGAATTAGTCCCAAACTTTCCCACATTTTCCTATCATTCTCTGAGCCCTCCAAACTTTTCCAACCTCTGCCTGTTTCCTAGCTCCAAAATCATTTCCACATTTCAGATATCTTTATAGCAGCACCCCACTCTCTGAAGTACCAATTTACTGTATTAATCCAGGAATCAACGCACCATCAACCCTAGTGACCCACTAGCAAAATTTTTTCTTTCTGTTCACATGACCTTATACTGGCCTAGATGTCTTAACTCCAGAGGGAGGAATGCTGCCACCAGGAGACACAATGATGATTTCATTTAATTGGATGTTAATATTGCCACCTGGCCACTTTGGGCTTCTCCTACCTCTAAGTCAACAGGCAAAGAATGGAGTTACAATGTTGGCTAGGGTAACTCACCCAGACTATCAAGATGAAATCAGTCTACTACTTCATAGTGGAAGTAAGAAAGAGTATGTGCAGAATGGAGGAGATTCCTTAGGGCATCTCCTAGTATTACCATGCCCTGCGATTAAGGTTAATGGGAAACTACAACAACCCAATCCATGTAGGACTACAAATGGCCCAGACCCTTCGGGAATGAAAGTTTGGGTTACTCCACCAGGTAAAAACCATGACCTGCTGAGGTGTTTTCTGAAGGCAAAGGGAATATAGAATGGGTAGTAGAAGAATGTAGTCATTAATACCAGCTATTACCATGTGACCATTTGCAGAAATGAGGACTGTAATTGTCCATGAGTATTTCTATTTTGTTAAGAACATGGTTGTGCATGTATACACTTGTACTAAGAAAACATCTTCATTTTATTTTCTTTTTTTCTTTATCATATTTTCAGAAGTTTCTATTTTTGTCTCGATGTTTATGACATTCTCTCCAAATTCATCTTAAAATAGTTGTTTTCTTTTTTTCTTTTTTTTTCCCAGAGTTTCACTCTTGTTGCCCAGGCTGGAGTGCAATGGCACAATCTCGGCTCACTGCAACCTCCATCTCCTGGGTTCAAGTGATTCTCTTGCCTCAACCTCCCAAGTTGTTAGGATTACAGGCATATGCCACCATGCACAACTGATTCTGTATTTTTAGTAGAGACAGGGTTTCTCCATTTTGGCCAGGCTGGTCTTGAACTCCTGACCTCAGGTGATCTGCCTGCCTCAGCCTCCCAAAGTGCTTGGATTACAGGTATCAGCCACTGTGCCAACCAAAACAGTTATTTTCTATTAGTCAAGCTGTATGCTGTGATGGTTAATGTTGAGTGTGAACTTGATTGGATTAAAGGATGCCAGGTATTGTTCTTGGGTGTATCTGTGAGGGTGTTGCCAAAGGAGACTGACATTTGAGTCAGTGGACTGGGAGAGGCAGACCCACCTTCAATCTGGCTGGGAACCATCTAATCAGCTGCCAGCATGGCTAGAATAAAGCAGACAGGAGAAGATGAAAGAGCAGAATTTCTGGGTCTGCCAGTCTTCATCTTTCTCCCATGCTGAATGCTTCCAGCTCTTGAACCTCAGACTACAACTTCTTCAGCTTTTGGACTCTTGGATTTATACTAGTGGTTTGTCAGAGCACAAACTGAAGCCTGCACTGTTGACTTTCCTACTTTTGAGGTTTTGTGGCTCAAACTGACTCACCATTGGTTTCCTTGCTCCTCAACTTGCGGACAGCCTATCGTAGGTAAGCTTTACCTCTACTTTACTACTTTACCATAAGGTAAAGTCCTAGTTTCCCTCCTAGGCCTCCAGGCCTGTGATAAGAGGGGCTGCTGCAAAGGTCTCTGACATGCCTTGGAGATATTTTCCCTGTTGTCTTGGTGACTTGTTCCTCCAAGGCCAGCCTTGACATCTAGGCCAGTCTATCGTGGGACTTTACCTTACCTTAATAAACTGCCTTACATATATACATGTATCCCATTATTTCTGTTCCTCTAGAAAACCCTGACTAATAACGCACACTGATTCTCTTAAATTCAGGCTACCAGCTCTTCCCATTATGCAGCCTTCCTTTCTCCCCTTCTCTCTCTTCTTCCTACTAGCTAAGGCACTTTGCCACTTCCTAAAACCCAGTTATTGCCCTTTCTGCAATTGAGGAGGCCTTGTGCACACTTTGGCACTTGGTCAAACACTATGATATTATCTAATTTTTCCACTGTGTATTTTATATTAGTAAAGGAATGTATCAAAAGTTAATACAATATCTTTCAGCCTGGCCTCTTTGTACCCTCTACTGTACTATATGGATAGTAGGCCTTTCCTGTTGAGTCACTTGATAGGATTGTTTAGTCATATGGAGGCACTAGCTGAAGGCCATTTAGCTAGGAAAGTAGGTTTCTAGTAATACCTGGAGGAACCATACCCCAATATCCAAAATATAATTTATTCCCCCTGCATTAAACCCAGACTGCCTTCCCCAACTACTTGAAACAGAAACAGAAGCAAAGCAAATGTTTATCTCCTTTAGCAAGCAGATATCTCCTGAGTAGAAATGGTCATTCGCCTCCCCTCTGCCAAACTCAGTTACTAATCCCAAAATTCCATCAGACCTAAAGGTGATGAATACATCATTACACAGGGTGGCACGATAATGGCCAATAAAGTTTGCCTTTTCCCAGTCTAGTTCAGAGTAGACTATGCCTGTTTTAACATGTTGAAGATGAAGGTTTTAATGGACTTTAATTTACTTTTTTTTCCACCTTATATCAATTTCTTATTACAAATGAAGTTCCAGGAATGCAGTGCCTATGTACTTTACCAAGACCAGGAAAATAAATATAGAAGGAGAGGGAGAGTTTGTATTCATGTGTTATCAAAGGTTGTGGATTTTCACAATAATCTTGCTGAGAGATTAATGGTAAAATAATGCCTTCTAAATCTGAAAGATAAACTCCATTCAAACTGATCTCCTAATTTTTGTTATCTTGTTCTGGTACTTTATTTTGCAAGTCACTATAATAATGTTACAATAACATATTTGTTTCAGCTACAATATCAAGAAAAATGCCTTAGACTGAATAATTTATAAGAAAACAGCAATTTATTGCTCAAAGTTATAGAGGTTAAAAAGTTCAAGATCAAGGTGCCGGCAGACTCAGTGTCTGGTTTAGAGTCTATGGATATATCCGTAATAGATCATAGGGGTAATTTCATCAGAGGAAACTTATAATAAAGCCTCAAATAAAAATATTAAAACGAAAAATAGAAACAGATGAAAAATGCCTTTCATGGACTCATCAGTTAATTCAACATAGTCAAAATAAGAACCAGGAATTTCCAAATATTTTAATAAATATTGCCCAGAAGTAAAACACAAGGAGGAAAAGAAAGTAGGAATAAACATACAAACTCATGCGTCCACACATGGGAAAACACCAAATATGACTGTGACACATGAAATAAGAGTTTCAAAAGGTAAGAGAGAGAAAGAATGAGAATGAGGGGAAATGTCTGAGGAAACAAGGGCTGAGAATTCTCCAAAATTAATGATAGATACAAAACCACAGATCCAAGTGTCTCAGAGAATACCAAGCAAGAAAAACAAAATGCACACCGAAGCATGTCAAATTCAAACTTCTAAAAAGCAAGGGCAAAAAGACAATCTTGAAGTTAAATGTAAAAATAAGATTGTGAAAACAGGAACAATTATAAAAATTGCAGAACTCTTTTCATAATAAGTCATATAAGCCAGGAGATAAAAAAGTAGTATCTGTAACGTGCCAGAAAACCAAAAAAAAAAAGCTACCAACCTAAGTTATATTCCCAGTGAAAAGAATGTTTCATAATAGAGAAGAAATAAGATCTCCGTGACAAAGATATGTTTTGTCAGGAGAATTCATTGCCAGAGGCCCGCACTACAAAAAATGTTAAAAGAACACTTCAGAAGGAATACAAAACCAGATGGAAATTTGGATAGACACAAACAAATGAAGTGTGCAGGAAATGGGATAAATGAAGGTAATTTTCACATTTTTATAGTACTCTAGAAGATAATATCCAAAACAAATATAGTTGCAATGTATTTTATGTTTATATTATATGTAAAAGAAAAATATATGACACATGTAACAAAAAATGGCAGAGAGGAATTGAAAGTAACTGTTACAAGATTGTTAAACTACATGCAAAATAGCACAAAAGTATCCGAAGGTAGTATTTGATTAATTAAAAGTGCATATTTGGCTGAGGATGATGGCTTCCAGCTGAACAACGAGAACACGTGGACACAGGGAGGGAAACCACACACACTGGTAACTGTCAGGGAGTTGAGGGGAGGGAGAGCGAGCATCAGGACAAATAGCTAATACATGCGGGACTTACTACCTAAGTGATGAGTTGATAGGTCCAGCAAACCACCATGACACATGTTTACCTATGTCACAAACGTGCACTTTCTGCACAAGTATCCTGGAACTTAAAATAATTTCTTTTTTAAAAAGTGCATATTTTATTGCTAAGGAGTAGATTTTCAATATTCTCACAACAAAAAATATATATGTGAAGTGATGGATAAGTTAATTAGCTTGATTTAATCAGTTTGCTAAGTATACATATATCAAAACATCACGTTATACATCCTACATATATATAATCTTTATTTGTCAACTGTACCTTAATAAAAAGGCACATACTTTAAACCACAGAGAAATCACTAAGAAAATTTTTGTGATAGATAATAACCCAAAAGTAGAAATAAGATGAAATAATAAAAGTTACTCAATCAAAAAACAGAATAAATGATAAGAGGAGAGAGAATAAATGTAAAACTCTTAGCAAGATGGTATATTTTAATCCCATTAAATCAATTGTACAATTAATGTTCTAGAATGACTGATTAAAAGACAAAGAGTTTAAGGTTTGTTTGTTTGTAAACACCCAATTCCCAACTATATACTCTCTACAAAAAAGTAAACTTTAAATATAAAAGTATAAATGGCTTAGAATAAAAAGATAGAAAAATATGTACTAGTTCAACACAAATTAAAATAAAGCTGAATAAGCTATATTAATATCAGAATAGTCTTTGGAGCAAACACCTTTGGGATCAAGAGACATACTATATTATGATGAAAAGGTCGGTTCTCTAAGGAGATATATTATACTTAAGTATATATGCACGGAACTTCAAAATACATAAAAAATAGATGAAAAAATAAGAACTACAATAGCCAACAAATTTTGAAAATGAAGAAAGAAAACATTATAATCATCCATACTTCTTGGTCTTTACCTAATATAAAGCCACATACACTAGTCCAA
The DNA here is from genome assembly GCF_000951045.1 of Mandrillus leucophaeus. NCBI lineage: Eukaryota > Metazoa > Chordata > Mammalia > Primates > Cercopithecidae > Mandrillus > Mandrillus leucophaeus. Next base: position 7,965,131 of record NW_012101587.1, on the reverse strand, counting down.
ACAGTGAGGTATTAGATAAATTTTGACATATAAATTAATGAAATAGAATACAGAGTCCAGAAATTGATTCACAGATATATCGTGAGTTTATTTTCAATAAAGACATCAAAGGTAGTCATTGAAGAAAGCATAATTATTTTAAGAAATATTGCAGGAACTAATGGATATTCATATGCAACAAAATAAACATCTATCTACATTCATACCCTGTATAAAAACTAACAATGTGGAACATAGAAAGTGCTATGTATGAAAATGCATATCAACCAGCTTTGTGGGGGTAAAAAAAAGACTTGAATTTTTGCATTTGCTGATTTTTACTGTGTAAATAACATAGACATGACTGATCTTTACCTAATAATGTGACATCAGCAATTGCACACAAATTTTAGGTATTTACTATTAACTCTTAAGAGCCAATAGCCAACTAGCTGGCTAGAGAATACCACTGATTTGAAATTGTAAAATCTAAATTATAAGCAATCCAGATAATCCAAAGGAGAAAATCTTTATGACCTTAAATAAAAAAATTCATATTTTACTACAAAATGTGATCCATATAAGAAATAATGTTACACTGGACTACGTCAAAATTTAAGATGTCTGCTTTCCATAAAAACAAGAAGACAATATAAAAAGAAAATACTGGAATACAATTATTTCTAAGTCACATATGTTATTGAAAATCTGTATCCAGTACTCATAAAAGACTTTCGGAATTCAACAATAATCACTGTATTAGTCCATTTTCATGCTGCTAATAAAGACATACTTGAGACTGGGTAATTTATAAAGAAAAAACAGGTTTAATGGACTTACAGTTCCACATGGCTGAGGAGGCTTCACAATCATGGCAGAAGGTGAAGGAGAAGCAAAGTCATGTCTTACATGGCAACAGGCAAGACAGTGTGTGCAGGGGAACTGCCATTTATAAAGCCATCACATCTCTTGAGACTCATTCACTATCACAAGAACAGTACGGGAAGACACACCCTCATGATTCAATTAACCCCACCAGGTCTTTCCCACAACACATGGGAATTATGGGAGCTACAATTCAAGAGAAGATTTGGGTGGTGACAGAGCCAGGCCATATCAATCATTTTGGTCAACATAGCAAGATACTATCTCTACATATTTTTCTTTTAATTAGCTGGTCATGGTTACTTGCACCTGTAGCCTTAACTAGTTGGGAGGCTGAGGTGAAAGGATTGCTTGAGCCCAGGAGTTGGAGGCTACAGGGAGCTAAGATGGCACCACTGCACTCCAGCCTGGGTGACAGGGAGGGACTTGGTCTCAAAAAAACAAACAAAAAAGATCAATAATAAGAAAACACTTTTTCAAAATTCATTGGCTATTTACAGTTCCTAGTTTTTGCCAATTTTTAAATGTGTTTTCAGTAGAATTTCCCTATAGAGTAGTATTTCCACTCTTACTTATAATGTCTTAAAAGCAATTAGATATTAATTGCTTCACTCTACTAGAATGGGGGCAAAAGAGTCACTGCAAAGTGCAGATGAAGATCTACGCAACTGAAACTCTTAATCGTGACTGGTAAGAACGCAAAATAGTGCAGCTACTTTGGTGGCCAGTTTGACAATTTCTTATAAAGTTAACCAAACCCTCAAGAAGACAGTCAGCAATCTTACTCATAGGTCCTTACTCAAATGTAATGATGACCTATGTCCAAACAAAACTGCATATAACATTTATAGTGGCTATATTTGTAACAGTCAAGAAATAGAATACAATATTATACTATTAATACTCAGCAAGTAAAAGTAATGAACACTGACACACACAATAAAACAGATAAATATTAAAATGCATCATGAAAAGTGAAAGCAGCCATACAAGACTGCCTGCTGTAAGATTATGATATTTTAGAAAAGGAAAAGCTATGAGACTGTAAAGAAATCCATGGTTTCCGGAAACTGAATATGGAGGAAAAGGTTGGCTACACAGAGGAGGAATTTTGGGGGAGGGATGGACCTATTCTCTATCTTGATTATGGTTGCTTGGCTCTATAACACTTCCAAAAGTTGTAGAACTGTACCATAAAAGAGTGGGTTTTACTGCATGTAAATTGTTTCTGAAAAATTGGAAGATACTTAAATGTTCTATGGGCTTTTAAAAAAGTCAATAAATCAACCATATAAACTAAAATTAAACACTATAAATATAACAGACACATTTGTTCAGGAAAATTATTGTAGCGTATATGTTGCCCTACAAATTGTCTTAGAAATCAGAATGAATTTGTTTTTAAAATAGCTATTCTTTCCTTAAAAACCCGTATATTGTGCAGGTGGGAAATAATGATAGACTAGAAACGAATGAGTGATCCCTGGACATTTCTTTTACGCCTCCATAACAAATCAATGTTCAATTACATCACCAGTTAATGCATTTTCATAAGGAACTATGGAAGGATGTGCAAAGGCAGAAAATGTTAACTATCAACATTACATAATACAGTTTCTCTATAGGTTTTTCTATTTATATAATAAGAGCTCACTAGAGTGATTTAAGTTGGGTCATAACACTTGTTAAAACTGTAAAGAATTTACCTTCTAGCTAAATTCCAAGTTCTTCTTTAGGTCCTAAAAGCTTTTTCTATGACTTTCTACCTCTTTTCCAGCACCTTCACCTCTCCTCTTCCTCCTCCCTGCTCCTCTCCTCACTTAGACTCATTTCTCTGAACCTTCAGAGGAGCTTGAACATCACCTCCCTCTGACGGCTTCCTGAGATATGGGATCAGATGCACACAGTGTGTTTCCAGTCTGGGAGTTCTAAGCCTGCCAAAGTCCTAACACTTCTTGCAGGGTGTGTTAGATACACATATGCTTATCAAAATCCCCCCAAACCTCATGCTTCATGAACTGTGACTGTGCCTGTCATCATATCTCCAGCACCTAACCCTAGTAAATAAGTGAAAAAATTGAGTCTGGTTGCAGATGTATCAAGCCATCAAGATACGTACTCTAGGGTTTGGATTTACATTGGCACGGTATACTTGGCCAAAATATATTATTAAATACATAAATTAAATCAACTGCAGAGATACTTGAACTTACAAATGTGATGAATAATTGATGGAGTGAAAAGGAAAACTTTCATAAGACAGGCGTCTGAACACAATAACCAATTAAAGAAGGAAGTTTTCAACCTCTATCGAAATTTTCTGATGCTCCCAACACTCTATGATGCCATAATTCATAATTGTACAGATTTTGAGCCAGTTAGGCTGGGCCCAGACCTTGGTTAGGACAGCCCTCAGTGAGGCCCTGAACAATTTCACTAACTTCTGTTCTTCAGTTTCCTCAGCTGTAGACTAGAGAAAATGATAGCACATGACAGTATAATGAGATGTAACAGGAGTCAAACACAGAATGACACCTGGCATCAGGGAAGTTTTCAGTAAATGTTAGTCATTTCCATTAGTGATATCATGTAGCCTCTAAGTAACAGAATTAACATATAGAGGTCAAAAAAGCAAATCTCCTAGTTAACATTTGCTTTTCTTTAAACATCTTTTAGGGGTAGTCTGATGCAGTTTTAGAATCCTAAACATAAAGGAAAATGACAGCTATGACTATAACAAGATGTAAAAACACATTAATGCTGTAAATAAACTTTATTCTCCACGTGTCTTCTACATAAGACATTAGAGGTTTTCTGGATATATTTTATGGTGTTTTATCATTTTCTAGTTCCAAGATTGGGGCTCAGTCGGCCCCAGGAACTACTGAATTAATCATCAATTTAGATTTGATAAAGAATATTAAATCATCATTGTAGCAAATTTAGTGTTATGTTCTGAATACAAAGATGGAGTTTATTTATATGTAAAATAACAAAACCCACTAATCATACATATCAAATTAAAATAAACCAGCCTTGACAGATGAAATTTGTTCATTTGGAATGCTTCATGGAGGAAACAGAGATAAAACATCCCATCCCTGGCTACTCCTGAGTTACACCATAAATAATTTTCCCATATGATAGAGGTCCCTCTTTTACAAATCACAGCCTACATATTTCTGAGGTGCAGAAGATTTCATTAAAAGTAATACATTTCACTATGTTGTAAATCACATCACATTTCTGACTCCCGTGATTTGTCATAGGTACCATTATTTTGCTATTCATCTAGATCCAAAAACTATGGCAATCAGTAACCAAGTGTTTATTTTACCATCAGGTCTCTTGCCTTGATCATTTTCTTCCTATTCCCAGATTTTGCATTCTTTTCAAGTTCTTCGGCCACCTGTACACCAGCAACGATCTACCCGCCAATCTCTGTTCCTTCACGTTTTGCCTTTTCACATTGGCTGCACACCATTGATGAACTGACCAATCTAAAACTGACCCCATCTTTATTGTTGCGTTTTTCATGGAAAATTACCATTATTTATACTGGTTGCCTCTTATTAAGACTGGCAAAAAAAAAAAAAAAAAGAAAAGAAAAAGACAGAAAGCTGAAAAGTGACAGCTGTCTGCAGGGGTATGGGGCCGTGAAACACTTGAACACTGCTGGAGGCAGCCAACTGGAGCTGTCATTCTGTAGAGAATTCTGGCTGAACTCAGTTAAATTTAGGGTATCCATTGTGTGTGTGTGTGCACATTACAAGTGTGAGCATGTGAACACATGCATTTTCTTGAAATAAGGTTATTCATCTTTTCACCTAATCGAATTCTAATCCTTCTAGCATTCTAATGATTTACTGGCTACTTAATTAGAGAAAGTCATTTAATCTCTTCTGAAAAAATGGGAAAAACAATGCCCAACTTACAAATTTATTGATTATTACTTTTAGTAATATGGATCAAAAAATAGATAAACATGCTATAGTGGCTTAATTAATAATCACTGAAAACCAGAAGAAATCCGAAGATCCTTAAGCCAGTGAATTAATAGTAAACTTAGGCTTATGATGAAATACTAATCGGAATTAAAAACGAAGAAATAAAGCAAGCAGTAACATGGATGAATCTCAAATACATTAGACTAAGGGACAAATCCAGCCTTAAGAGGTTGTGTTTTGTTTTACTGTGTGTGTTTGATGTTCTGGAAAGCAAAGTGGACCCGGAATTGTCAGGACTTGGGAACAGTTGACTGCAAAGGGTCCTGTGCTGATGGGATGGTGGGAATGTATTACATCTTCGTCATCGTGGGCTACAGGTCTGTTTGAGCTTATCAAAACGAAGAGAACTGTGCACTGAAAGGGCCGAAATGTACTATAATCTATTCCTTCATAATTCTTACTAAAACAGAAAGTTGATTCAGCTGACAATGTAAAGTAACAGTTTAAAAAGTAAACAAGCCACTTTGTAAGCTGCAACGTGATACTCGAATTCAACAGATTATTAAAAGAATCATTCATTACATACTTAATAATTGATTAAGTGGTTACATGCATATATAATATACAGATAAATTGCTATTACTTAATGAAATACATAAAATATCAAAGTAACTCAATCATTAAAATTTATTTACTCTGGGTATATGAAACATTAAAAAGAGACAAGGTAGTATACTATATACAATTTCAGTAAAATTTGGCACTCACATATATGACTGTGCTAGATTAACTTTGGTTGTTCTTATCCCATCTTGGTGAAGGTGACCACTGTATTTCTGTGACTGAAATAGCCAGTTATGGGAGCCCTCTATAACACTCCTCTCTCCTCCATTCCCGTGCACAAGCAGTGAACACATAATGTCAACACTGCTCCCTTTGCATCTCCCTAACCCATTCATCCACATCATTACACTAATACTATCTGAGCTTGAATTCTCATTGTTTCTTACTGGACTACTGAAATATGCTCTCAATAGTTTTCTGTGATAGTTGATAGTCTTCCCTTTTAAGGAAGATTGTTTCAGCTTTTTTTTTTGAGATAGAGTCTCGCTCTGTCACCCGGGATGGAGTGCAGTGGCACGATCTCAGCTCACTGAAACCTCCCTTTCCTGGGTTCATGCCATTCTCCTGCCTCAGCCTCCTGAGTAGCTGGGACTATACAGGCACCCGCCACCATGCCCGGCTAATTTTTTTGTATTTTTAGTAGAGATAGGGTTTCACCGTATTAGCCAAGATGGTCTTGATTTCCTGACCATGTGATCCACCCGCCTCGGCCTCCCAAAGTGTTGGGATTACAGGCGTAAGCCATTGCAATCAGCCCACTCTTTCTTAAAAATGGAAGAGCTTCCAAAAGAGAGCTTAGTAAAACAGTAGCAATTATAAAGATTGAAGAAAAAGGTACTGAGGGATAAGATATCCAGGAACAAGAGATATTTGGAGATCTGAGGAGCAAGCAAGCAGATAAACTGGGTGACCAGCACTCCTTCACGATTGGAGAGGTCTGTAAATATATAACAGGAGCCCAGGACCTCAGGAGAATGACATTTTTCTCAGGAAAAGCAACTAGCAGGAAGAAAATTGGGGATATCTAAACATAGAGAAATTCGAATAAAAAACAAATACTAATAATAAGGCACACACATAAGCAAAAGGTCAAGGATGGAGTTATTAAAATTAGGTGTATGTTGGAAACCGGGTCTTACGAACACTTTATTCCTGGCTGATACGGAAGCACAAGCCAGACCAGAAATAATCAGGATGCAGGGCTCAAATTTAGGCTTCTGTGCTATGTCATCTGCACGGTATAGCTGTTAGGACTTTAGCAGAGAGTATAATGGCTTCTGCTTTGGAAATGTTAGGAGTGCACGTCTGGGAAATGAGTGGAACTTGATAGCTCAGTTGCGCTGTTCTTGGGAAGGACTAAAATAGTTTGCTGAAACCTTTAAAACTCAGGTGTTCACTGAAAGATTCATCATCCCGATCATGGCATTTATTTATTTTTGCTAACCACTAAAGTTGATTCAGCCATCATGCTGGTACAGTCTGCTTGCCACATCATTGGAGTTTACGTCACAGTCATCCAGAGAGATGGTATAACATAGTTAGAAGCAGAGACTGGGATCAGACTGGCTAGTTTTGAAGCAGAGCTCCTCTACTTACGATCTGTTTGACCTTGGGAAAGTTAGTTAAATTATTAGTATTTGTGACCTTAAACTGTTAACATTCAAGCTGGAGATATAAATAATACCTGTATCACAGGGTTAATATGACTAAATGTACTTAAACCACTCAGAACACTGGCTGGTACACAGCAAGTGCTACATAATTGTTACACTCACCTGATCGGCTGTGCGACTTACCTGAGTTTACATCATGTATAGCAGGTTCTCATGCAGAAGATTTACTTAAGTAGTCTGAGAAGAAGAACATGTTTCATATGTATTTTTGAAAAGATGCATTTCTTCTTTGAATGGTAGTTTTCCTCATTACTCTTTTTATCCCTTTGGTTTTATATCTGTGTGATGGTATGTTTTATATATACATATATATAACATATACACATATATATACGATTACTTATGTATAATTAATTATATATACATATATAATATATACACAGTTAAAACATATATAAATTCTATTTATATGTTTATCTAAATATAGATTATCTTTATGCCTACATTTGTCAAATAACATATTATTCTGACAATGGTTAAAATAGTAAGGAAGATTTTATTTAGGGCTATCATATTAAGTGTCAAGACCATCACACAATGGTGAGACTCCAAATACAACAAAGACAGCTGGAGATGTGACGCCTTAGCGCAGAGTTAGTGGACAGAAAATCACTAAGCGAAGACTTCAAGTGCAGGGAATCTTGCTAAACCGATTTAAACTGGTTCTTTTCTTGGAAGTTTAATTTCAGGTTAGGGGTACATGTGCAGGACTGTTATATTGGAAAACTGTGTCATGGGGGCTTGGTGTACAGGTTATTTAGTAAAAAAGGTGTAATGGGGATACTACTCAATAAGTGTTTTTCTTTCAGATCCTCTCCTTCCCCTCGACCCTCTACACTGTTGCTCCCCGCCTTGTGTTCATGTGTTCTCATTGTTAAATGGACACCTGATAAGACAAGTAAAGTGATCAGGTATCAAGGGAAGAGAGCTTCTCCTTAAGCCAATTCAACAGGATTCTTGCTATAACCAGCTAGGCAGTACTGAGAACAAGGCCCACAGACCAGGACTCATCAAAAAGAGGATTCAGTAGAGCCTGTCTAGAGTTCACTCAGGAGACAGTCTTTGTAAGTCTCTCTTCTTATTCAAAGAAGAGGCATTCTCTTTTCTTCTGAACAATAGAAGTCCATGCATGTCCTGTTTGATTGCCTTTATTCATTAAAAGCAAGCCCTGTGCAATGGCTGCCAGGTGCAGTGGCTCACACCTGTAATCCCAGCACTTTGGGAGGCTGAGACGGGTGGATCACTTGAGATCAGGAGTTTGAGACCAGCCTGGCCAACATCGAGAAACTCTGTCTCTACTAAAAATACAAAAATTAGCCAGGCGTAATGAATGGCAGGCACCTGTAATCCCAGCTACTTGGGAGGCTGAGACACAAGAATCACTTGAACTCAGGGGGCGGACGTTGTAGTGAGCTGAGATGGTGCCATTGCACTGCAGCCTGGCAACAGAGAGAAACTGTCCCAAAAACAAACAAACAAACAAAACAACCAGTGAACCATTTGTCCAGACTTAGTGGTAGAGCAGTCAGCAGAGAATATTTCTAGATGTTGGACTGGAAGCTTCCTGATTGGCAATTACCACACGGCAGCAACTCCATGCACAAAGATATTTCAGTGGCAGCTGGGAGGGTTGCTTTATATCCTGGGGTTGGGTGGGGGAGGGTCAAGAAGAGGGACAGTCAGCTATCAGATAACCTAACCTTCCAATAAGGTTGTGAAAAGTAGGGTTTCAGTTATTAGGGACTCCATGTTAGGAGAGGGGAATAAATATTGGAAAAATTAATTTGAACAATTGTAGCCACATATTGAGGAAATGGGAGAACTGGGAATTTTGTAAGGACTGAAAAATGTGCAAGATGCAGAATCCATTCTGATTTAGAGGTGGGTAACAAAATCTCAAAGACAATGAATAGGACCAGAACCTGATAATCCACATCATGTGCAACAGTTTGCTACTGAAACAAAATTTCTCACTACAGTCACCGTCATTTTTGGTCAAAGATAACCAAAGTTAGATATTCTTGTTTCCAAAATATGTGTGGTCTCATTACATTTGGCCAAATGATTTACACGAGTGCAACAAAAATGGTAACTGACCACATTGGCCTTTTTAAGTTTCCCTTGCTAAAACTTTATATATGGAATTTCAGATTTGACTTCTAGAAGCCTCTTCAGCAAGGAAGAAAGCCAAGAACCTACCAGCACACTTCACCTACATTACCTATAGATATGGGTGAATTCCTCTCTTCTCAAGGTCCCCAAATTTTCCTTTTTCCAGAATCTCCCAGAAAGTGATTTTCCTTACTCACCTCTAAAGCTGGAAACCCTGTAAGCCGGGGCCAGGCTTGTTTTTCCAAGGCAGGTTTGCAAGCACTGACTCTACAAAGTCAATCTTAGTTTCTTAAAACTGTCTGATCAGATCTTATTTTATGCACATCATTCTCAAATATGACTTTCCAGTAAAAGCCTTTGTTATGTAACCAATTTGTCCAATTATGCCCTGCTATGAGGAAGATAGACTCCTATTGAAATACATAAATATTTATATTGCCATGAAATGAAGAACACTCAATAACAGTCACCAAATTTTTCCTTTGGGAAAGCAAAATGTTAATAATGTTAATCTTCCTTGTTTCCTAGGGGGATTAGTGAGAAAGAAAAGGATAAATGTTTTTCTTCTATTTATACTGCATTTTTATGCGTTATAGATAGTTTAATACAGAAGGGAAAGGAGTTGTCACATCCAGAAAATAGAACATTGAAGAACCAGCAATGTTCCAAACAAAAGCCATAAAAGTTATAATCATTTTTTATCAGTTCATTCAGTCCCATGTAATTAATTATTATTCTACTTGATCTGGGGTTAGAAATTTTACAAATCCATCAGCTTCTTCACTGCAGTTCTGAAAATCTTTATTCAGTCTAGTGGGATGGTGTCAAAATAATTTAAAGACTACCATTAACAGCCTGTACCTACAAGTACCTATTAGAGCTTTCAAAATGTCTTTCAGACCAGTCCCTTTTTGTTTAAGATAAGCACTCTGGCCTATAGCTGACTGCAAATGCTTTTAGAGAATAACCAGATTAAAACAAAAACTATCTGTGAATTTAAAAAAATGTAAATGGCCATGGTGAAAGATCTGATGAGAATTCATTTGACAAGGAAATGTGGTTATTTCCATGACATGCAATATTTAAAAATATTATCTGGAATTATAACAATCACATTATTAGCAGAAATAGCATGGACCATGAGGTTATTGAAAGATTTCTACGAACTTCATATAATTTTTGAAATTTTTATGCTGATAATATTTACTGAAACAAATATAACTAGGAAAGATTAAGCATCTCTTCTTTGACAATCCTTTTCATGCAATTAAACATATCAAACAAACCTAATTATTTTTTAAAGGATGTTTAAAAGGACAAATTCTTTGAGATTTTCTAGGCCACTTCAGAGGAATCTCAAAGTCAGTTCAACATCAAGAATATTTCATTTGGGATTTGATTTTGGGAAGGCAACATTTTAATAATATTAAAATGTTGACACATTTGATTAAATGGGATCTTAGGTCATTGTGAAACAATATTAGCTACCTATTTAACCAAAGTATCCATTTAAAAATTCAAAACTAAATATAGGAAGAATATAATCATCACAAAATTTTAATTTTCATTCTTTTAACAAGTGAGAAGACTCAGTTCTCTTAAATAATCAAGAACATGATAAAGTCAATATAAAGCACGGGAAATTATTCTGATAAAAACAGAATCCTTGTTGCTCAGGCAGATTACTTCTAAAAAAAATCTTTTTCAATCTCTTATTAAGAACAGACAAATAATCTGAGAAAACGTCATTTTAACAAAGAAAACTAAATTCTACTTTTGTATTCATGTACTGTTCATAGGAAACCTTAACAAAAGAAAATAAACAAATCTTATAAATAAGTGCATCCAACCTTATCCATGAGGTAAGATTCCTTTTCCAAGATTCATTTTCTGTAATTTTTCTGTAACTTTATATAACCATTAAGTTTTTCCCCTATATTTTTCATTTCTTTTTACCTAGAACAAAATTACACTCTTTTTTCCTAACAAAAATACAACTTAACATTCTTGAATATGTTGCATATCACATTGTTTCCCATCTCTACATTTTTACTAGTTTTGTTTGCATATCTTGATTAGCATGTTTACCATTCGTAATTGTTTTCTCTCTCACAATGAAAATGAGGAAAGACTATTGTGAATTGTCTTTTACATGTAAAAGTTCTGTAGCTGACTAGTAAACTTTATGACTATACTATCTCATAATTTTTATAGGTGTATGCCTCTTCATAGTATAATTTTTCAATGCATAAAGAACATGTTTATTTACAGATCCAAATATATTTAATCTCTCTTTACCACATAAAAAATAAGAGTTAAAATTATACACACTTAAATGTAGGCTTAATAATTAATGCTTCAGGAATTTATCCTACTTATTAGTGAATATGCATTACTTAACTTTGCATAAATCTAGGACTGAATGTTACCAAAAAAGATTGTGGAAACTATTCTTGGCAGATATATTATAACTTAAACTAAGTCAGCTATTATCTCAAGTTGTTTTCCTGTCAATTGTATTTAACAACACATGGATATTAGGCAAGTACCAGAAAAAAAATCTAAAAAAGTTATATATATGGGTTTTTTGTTTCACTGATGTGGTTGATACGAATGAAGTGATTCATTCTTACCACTTCTTTGTACATTTGTTCTTAGGTTGAATTTACAATTTTTATACTCTTAAACGTGTCATAAATATTACCTCATTTGACAAGTAAATCAAAGCGGAATAGAAATGTATGTTTATATTTTACTTAATTATTGATAATTCAGAAAACATACTAATTTTTATTAAACCAGTAATACCAAACTAAGTCTTATTTATCAAAGATTTACTCAAATCATGTGAACTGGAAAAACATTTGGTTTAGTTTTATATTTCTGAGAGTTTCAGGATTTAATATATATATAAGTGTTTATTCATCTCTTCAAATACAAATTGAAATGGAGCTTCCTACAGGACTTTATGAATTGATTTGCTAATACTTTCCAGATGCAGAAAGATGTCACATATATGTATACATAATATATGTATACACACATAAACATAAAGACCGATGCATATAATACTCTGTGCCTTTCATTTTAAAATTCTAGCTAGGAGTCAGGTAAATATAATAATAGAAAATTCACTAGTTGATATAAAATAATTGGTTCTCTCTTTGCTTCACTTTGTATTTTTATCTAAATTGTGTTTCTGGTGGAAGAAATGTGTTAAGGTTACTTGTTCAATACGAGAGCTAATGATTTTTTTTTATAATTTTTTTTATTTCAATAGCTTCAGGGGTGCAAGTGGTTTTTGGTTACATGGATGAACTGTATAGTGGTGAAGCCTGGGATTTTAGTGTACCCATTACTCCAGTGGTGTACACTGTAACCAATGGGAAACTTTTCATCCTTCACTTCCCTTCCACCCTCCCTGCATCTGAGTCTCCGATGTTCATTATGCTACTCTGTATGCCTTTGTGCACCTATGAGAGTTAATGATTTTCACCAATATTTATGAAAAAAAAAACTTGATATGGTTTGGCGGTATCCCCAGCCAAATCTCAAATTGTAGCTCCCATAAATTCCATGTGTCATGGGAGGGACCCAGTGGGAGGTAACGGAATCACAGAGGTGCGTCTTTCCCATGCTGTTCTCACCATAGTGAATAGGTCTCATAAGATCTGATGACTTTATAAAGGGCAGTTCCCCTGCATAAGCTCTCTTGCCAGTGGCCATGTAAGATGTGACTTTGCTCCTCCTTTGCCTTCTACCTTGATAGTGAGACCTCCCCAGCCACGTGGAACTCTAAGTCAATTAAACCTCTTCCCTTTATAAATTACCCAGTCTCAGGTGTGTCCTTATTAGTAGTGTGAGAACGGACTAATACAACACTTTAAGATTGCCTTTTGCACTGGTATGTAGTGGCTTTGGTGGTCCATGAGATCCTTGAGGATCCTAAAAGGGATAGTCAGGAGTTGAGGGGCTGGAGTGGGGATGGAAAAGCCTCCCAAGAGCGGGTGGAGGAATGGAGAAGGCAGGGGTTGGGATAGGGACAAATTAAAGGATTCAATGTGACCTAAGCTGGTAAGAGGAGGGAGGAGCCTAGGCACTGGGAAGGGAGAGGTCTGAGAGGAGCCTGTTAGAGGGCATCTCAATTTTCCTGAAGAAGCCAGTGAAGTTCCAAAATACCTAGTAAAGCCATGCCAATAAGAAAGGAATAGGACAGAGTTAGCATATTAGTGTAGAGCATGTCAGTGGGGATTTGAGAAGGCTGTTGGGGCAGGAATGGGGAGTGAAAGGGTCTAGTTCACTGAGAAGCTCCCATGTTCTTAACTAGTGGTGCCTTGCAAACAAAGAAGCCTAGGACTCTAACCCAGCCTCTATGTCTTATAAACAGAAAAACTTGAGACGGTTGCCCAGCTTCTAAAAGAGCGGCATGTATTATTAGTCTATTTTTATACTGCTATGAAGAAATACCCAAGACTGAGTAATTGATAAAGAAAAAGAGTTTTGACAGACTCACAGTTCCACGTGGTTGGGGAGACCTCACAATCATGGTGGAAGGCAAATGAGGAGCAAAGGCACATCTTACATGGCAGCAGACGAGAAAGGATGTGCAGGGGAACTGCCCTTTATAAAACCATCATATCCCTGAGATTTATTTACTATCACGAGAACAGCATGGAAAAACCCATCCGATGATTCAATTACTTCCCACTGGATCCCTCCCATTACACATGGGGATTATGGGAACTACAATTCAAGGTGAGATTTAGGTGGGGACACAGTCAAACCATATCACAGCCTCAAAAGAGCCAGAAGTTTCCACCTCAAATGTCAAGTCCTTACCCCCACCCCCACTCCCCCCAAAAAAGACAATTTCCATCCATGAAGATTTTTGCCCAGAGCCTAGGGTTACAACCCATTCTTGAGAGTACATTCAGAATCTTAAAATCAAAATCCTTCTTACTGTGCTTCCATGGACTGTAATTTGGAGCACTGAATTGGATCAGCAATTGGACTCACCTCTCCTTAAATATTAAAGTGATTTAACAGGAGTTTTGCTACAACTGGGCTGGGCAGGCTCCAGGACAATGCCAAAGGACAAGGCCTCATAAAAAGAGGGATCAGAGGAGCCCGTCTAACATTAGGTCAAGGAGAGAGTCTCTGTCATGTGCAAGCCATCATATATTGAAAGTATCTGTCTATCTATCTATCTATCTGCCTTCCTATTCATGTGTACATTCATGTACAAGTTAAAAAAAATGAGAATTTTTATTCTTTGTTTAAAATATTATGAAAATACATATTCAATCAAAAGTATTATGAAAATATATATTCAATTAAAAGGCTTGGTAACAAATTCAGAGTTAATAATTTTAAATATAATCCATTTCCAATCTTTAAGCTAATAATATGTGGGCTGAAAAAAATGTAATTAAAGGCAACAAAAAAGAAAAAAATATATATATTCTTAGCCGTGCATGGTGGCTCACGCCTGTAATCCCAGCACTTTGGAAGGCCATGGTGGGCAGATTATCTGAGGTTAGGAGTTCGAGATCAGCCTGGGCAACATAGCAAAAACCCATCTCTAATGAAAATACAGAACATTAGCTGGGCGTGATGACACACACCTGTAATCCCAGCTACTTAGGAGGCTGAGGCAGGAGAATTGCTTCAACCTGGGAGGCGGAGGTTGCAGTGAACCGAGATGGTGCCATTGCACTCCAGCCTGGGTGACAGAGGAGGACTCTGTCTCAAAAAAAAAAAAAAAAAATTCTCAGAAAAGCTTTTTTAGACATATTTTGTTTTGTCATTTACCACCTAAACTAAAAAATGTGCTTTCCTCTGATATAAGAATGCAGTAAAAAGATTTAATACAACCAAATGCTGCTAACCATCTTTAAAATCTGTAATTACTTCATGTAATTCGTTTTAATTTTGCTTAAATAAACGGTTATGCTTTCAGGGAAAGATATCTAATCTCTGAAGGAACTTTCTGAACCCTGATTCTGAAAGATACTTCTCAAACCAGAGTTTAAGCTTAAAGCTTCAGGACCAGCTTTAAAAAAGCAAATTGTTCAATTTAAGGATAGCTAATTTGCATCTTGCACTTGATTTCTTAGGCTAAACTTGAGAATTCTAAACAGAGAGGGAACTCTGGCCTTTACAAAATATACATTATGGTTGGAAAAATGAACTATTTGTATTTACATGTTTGAGTATTTTGAGTTTATCTTTGCAAAGAGTGCCAGCAACAGAAACAGGGGAAAAACATTTCCATTATCATTTTCTGCATGGGGATGATGACTAAACATGAGAGCCCAAACTTTGGTGTTTCCAATATAAGCAGTTTAGTAAATTTATGTCACCTGTTGCAAGACTTCTCTTATAATTACAATGGAACAGATTTTATGTTTGCAGCATGCAAATCGAAATTGTCCTTTTAAAAGTGTGTCATATTTAAATAACTGTGATAGAAATATTTATGAATAATGAGAATATATAGATTTCTTGACAAAAATATTTTTTCACACAGTATCTCTTACACTGGTCATGTAATATAATACGTGTTCAAAGAATATAATATAATAATTCAAAGAATAGGTTCTGAAGTTAGAAAGTTCAGGATTCGAATCCCACCTTTGTCATTTACTTACTTTGAGACTTTGATCATATCATTTAATCTTTTAGAGCATTATATTCATCATGTATAAAATGGTAACAATATCCCTTGTATGGTTGTCCTAATGATAAAACGGAAAGATAATTGTTCAGCACTCAGTATCATGCCTAGCTATATGGAATGCTCATTGTCAACATCAGTGGCAGCATCATTCTGCCAAAATGCTTCTTGCATCTGCAATTTTTTCTCATCAATATGAAGCAGGAGTCTGTTATACTTTGGGCTATAACCTTCACATTATAGCTTCACTAACAGACCCTTGAAGCAGTATGCAGGAAGAAGCTTGGAAGGCCTCTCAGCTCATCTTTTGAAGCATTCAGTTTTGTTTGCATTTATTTTTCAAAGATATTGGAGATATGAACAATGAAATGAGGAGTAATTTCTTGACCTCAAAACATCAAGAAATATTTCTGAAGTTTTCAAATTATACGATTATGTCAATTTGCATTTAGCAAAAAAAAAGCCACATTCTTGTCTTTCTATAACTTGGTGTCAGGGAATTCCCGGAGGCCTCTCTCTGGAGCTTTTTTGCATACTAATGATGCAGTGGTTTAAATCACAGCACCAGCACCATCTATTGGGGAGTTTTTTTCCTGAAACAAATGTTTCTGCAATTTTGGAAAAATATAACCAAACAAATTTAGGTTCATTTCAATTCTCCATTAAGATAAAAAGAAAAGTTTATTTTAGTATAAAATTTCTTCTAATGACTATACTCAGGAATTGGTAAGAATCATAAGTAAAAACTGTACGACATTCACTATTTGGTGCAGTACATTTGGAGACATTAAAAAAAATAAGTATCAAAAAGTAACAGGCCTTAGGGGAGAATAAGCCTTCTCTAATTATCACAGTCTGATGCACGCATGCCTTTTGCCTGCTAATGACTGGGGAGATGTGGCAATTTCCTTTAAAAATCCAGCCCCTTGTCATTCTTTTGTGCCAAGATAATTCAGATGCAATGGATGAAGAGCAGATTAGGCCATGATCCACTGATCGTAACTTTCCATTGGATTTATAGCACCAGATGGCCTAATTATTCTCAACAGTTCTCAATCTCTGTCTGTCAGGGAGACCAGATGTAATTTCTACCTTCTGGTGAGATAAACTCCTAAGATTGAACACAAGAAATAAAATGTGAAACGTGGACCAAATAATTGAGATTAAAAGTTAGTAGAAGCATGTAATGGGTAAAGGCCCTTGGGCCCATCATCTCCTCATCTGCTGAAAACAAGTTTCAGGAACGGGGCAGCTTCAGGGACACGACAGGCATTTTTGTAGTGGCTACATTTTGACTGTAAGTATTTGTTTATATTCAAACACACATACACACTCACACATGTGTGTCTGGCCCCTAGTGTGTGGATCCTAGGATGCTATACCTAAATGCTGTATAAAACATACAGAATTCAAACTTTCTTCCGGTGCCATTTGGTCTCACATTTATCCATTGTTTCTTCTTACGTTACGCCTTTATTCAGTAAGTTAATATCTTGCAAAAAAAAAAAAAAAAAAAAGTCAATGGGTTAAAATGGTCCCCCATTCAGTTCTGTTTAAGATAGCCTTCAAATCATGCCTCATTTGTATCTTGCTACATGACTATCTTCTAAGGATTTGACTAATTCTAGCATGCCTTCTGTCTTCCGAAGTAATTCACTATATAGAAGACAAGAAAATACAATAAACTGCAAAAATGGCTACTATAGTTTACTCTTCATGTTTTAAAATGATGGAAATTCTCTGCCACTTCCTGTCCACTTCAATGCTTCCAAGGTTGGTTCACAAGCCCTAGTTTGCAATTGGTTTGCTAGACCTGTGGCCATATTCAGAATGGAAGGCCCTTTCAGTCAGGATATCAACTGATATTCAGTATTCAATGTCAACGTCACAATAACATTATCTTCCTCATACGTAAAAAATGAAATTATATTATTCACTTCAGTAAATATGCATTTACATTTCCACCTCACCCACCCCAGCCCACCCCCTCACCATCAGTTTAGCTGAGTATCCTCCCAGATGATTCTGAATGCTATTTTCTAAGGACTACAAGCTCTTTTTGCACACTGAGGGTATCTTCAATTTTCTATCACCATCCTTAAGCACATTCTCTGGCCCCTGGGCTGCTATACATAAATGTTGTGAAATGAAAAGAAAATATCTATACTCTGTTCCCAAAAGAATAGATCATTTTTTATAAATCCTATAATTGCTTCTTCCACTTAAGAGTTTACAATTTCAGAACAAAAACTGTGCTATGACATCCTGACATGGTGCTTGGGAATTAGAAAAGAAGATAGTATCACATTCTCATGTCCTACATTTGTGTTTCAGTGATAATCTCCTCTCTGAAAGAATTATAACAGAAAATTAGCAATTCGAAGATAAATGTTACATAGAATAATATACTTTTAAGACTGGAGGGAATCTTTAAGATCCACGTAAAAACACTGCAAATGAGGGATTTTAGTAGTAAGAAGAATTTGCCAATTTTTTCTCAATTAATTTGGTTATTTTTCGATATTCTTTTTCCTATAATATTTTCATTGTGTCAGTTCCACAATAATGCTGCACCCAGAATCAGGAAATGTTTCTTTTTGGTATAAAGTGAAGAAAATGCCCCTATATCCTAGAGGACTTCGAAGACATAAGAGATTAATATAAGTATTTTTACATGAATAAAGTTAGATCAAACAGACTTCAGCAAAATATTCAGGAGTTTCACATTCCAGATTATTGCCAACATTCTTCTCCAACTCAGTGTTTATTGCAACCTGATACAAATTCAAAAGAAGTCAGCATTCCTGAAGAAAGCAGGGGAACAATAATAAAAGTTACATTCATTACCAGTCAGGTTGCAAGAGTGGTAGTGGCTCATTAATTAGTAGCTTCCATTTTGTTACAATAGCCTCGGTGCAAAGCAGCATTCTAACCGTGGGGAGTCCTGCCGTAGGCATTAAGAAGAGGGAATGAAGATTTCTTTTCCAAATTAAGTTGTCAAGGAGCTCATTTACACTACACAGTGAGTGTATGTGGGTGAGCTGATGAAGATGATGATTTATGATGCTATAGACACTTGAGTAATTCTGGTGATGGAAATCCACAGCAAAACCCACTTAGGATGATAAAACAGAACTCCTATTATCTGTAGGAGGCACAATCACGTGGCTTTTGCCCTTACAAATTTCAAGTTACCCCACTGGGTCTGGGAATGCAAGGAAAGCTCATTTACTTAAGATTCATGTTTGAGCATAATGCTATTATACATACTTGCATACATGCCCATTTTTTAAACTTTACATCCATTGGATCTTATGAAGGATTTTTAATGTGATGTCTTCTTTTGGGGACTGGGGATTTGAGGACTGGAATTGTCCAATTGCATCATGGATAGCTATGTAACAAAGCAGACGTTTAAAATATCTTTAAAAACTGTAGCCATCCATCTGCAAAGGCAGTAAATATGCCTTTTGGTGAGTTCTCTCTGCAAAAATAAGTTTTAAAATGCAGGGCAAATACGCGAACACATTTGACTAATAATTGTGGTCATCATCAGCTAATTTCTTCATAGTGTATCATAGGAAAAAAGATACAGAGCACAAAAAGCATCAAATGATAAAACCAAAGCAAAATTTGTATTTTAACATACTTCAGTATATTTGGTGTGCTTGCTCTTTAAATGTCAAGAGAAAATAATTTTAAGAGTCTCATGAGAATTAACAGGCTTTGATATTAAATTTAAAAATATGTTTGTAATATCCCATTTTAGTAGCAAAGTGCCAGCTTTAGAAATAGAATCCCAATGACAAATAAATCTCCATATAAGCAAGGCAAAAGGGCAAAACTCATTGTAGTTCTACAGTTAATCATTCCACATTTTTACAAGTGTTTTCACAGAGTACTCAATAAATCTTTAGAAGGATTCACTGTAAGCTCCTTCTATGAGTTCCCCATCTTAAACATAATGTAAAAGAACCTTTCATTCATGTGTATCTGTGCATTAGGTTATTATATACTTCTTACGCTGTCAAAACATAAACACACATTCACTACTTTATTCACACAAACATTATATCTCATTGCAACATTTTTCCTCATAAAAGATTGCAAAATTATGGTCCTACAAATTGACAGAACATTCTTTGTTCCTTTTGCGACATCTAATGTATTCTGGAACAACCAACGCTTTTATTTTGCTTGCATAAAATAATTTATCAAATTTTCCTCTCACATATTTCTCGATTCCAGGAGTATGTGGCCAAACCCTGCAGTTTATTTTGTATTTCTACGCTAAAAATTCAGAGGGGGATGTTCATGTATTCACAAGCAAACAGTATTTATGTGATAGTTACTAATATGTGACCACTGTAATTTCTTGATGGTAAGAAAATACTACAAATAAAGTTAAAGATTCAACAAATGTTTTGGGCTTTATATATATATATTTTCTAATTCTTCTGATGCTTAATATAATTAGATTTAGCTTTAAAATATTTTCAAACAGGTAAATCTATGAATCTATGTATCTCACAGGATTATGTAAATCTATGAACCTCACAGGATTCTGTGAGTTTTTATGCTAATATTCAATAAGTTTTTAATCACCTTTACTCTGAGCCGCTATTATAAGCACACACTTTAAAACTGTAGATAATTTCACATATACATGAACACATAAATCAAAATTATTAGGATGCAATGAAGGCTCAGAAATTACAGATAGTAAACATAGTTTCTCAGGACCTAGAGCTGACTCATCAAGTTTGCGATTTAAATTAGAATATATTTTAACTTAAAAAATTGTGTTGTTTTATAAGCATTTACAATTTAGTAGGGCTAATATTTATCAGCCAAGGCAATTTACTGTTATAATGCCATAACATTACTACCTCATTTTTTTATTTGTGTTAAAAATATTACAGTTGTATATTTTTATAAAATGTTGGCATTCCACACGGAAGCAGAGAGCTGAACTTGCACCACACAGGACAGCCAAAGAACGTAATTGAGAATTGAGTTAATATTACAACATATAGATTTTGATATTATCATCATCCCTACAATCAAATGAGACAAAATTCTAACCCAGTGCTACAGTTTTGTCTATTCAGAAATATGGATATTTACTTTCATAAAATTGTCCGTCAGTCATATTAATTTTTTTCATAAATTGCATGTTAAAAACATGCTTTTGCAGAAACACCTTCCCTGCCAAGAACACCCCCCATGTTATCCTGGTGCCTTCCAGCTTTCAAAGCACTTCTGTGCGGTCCTCCCAGCTGTCCTGTGAGGTGGGGGACCTGGCAGGGCTACTGCCCTCACCCAGATGAGGAAACTGAAACTCAGAGACAGGGCTCAGATGGCCCTTCGGATGTTACAGAGACCTCTCTCTTTTTTTTCCAATTAAAAAAATACATATTTTACATTTTGATCTGACCTATATATTTTTGTAGACAAAACACAGGAGCTTCAGATGCCTCATAGATCCTCAGCCAAACACAACCTTGGCAGATGCTGCAGGGGATAAGAAACCACTTTAGGGACACTGGCAGCATCGCTCCTTCCTAAGGCAGGTTTTGGAATCCATCTCAAGAAAAAGAAAGCAAAGAAGAAGAAGAAGATGAACTAAAGTAGAATAATCAGGATATCATGTTTTTTCTAATACAAAATAAACGCCTGAAATATACTCTTTTTTTTTTTTTTTTTTTTTTTTTTTTTTGAGACGGAATCTCGCTCCGTCGCCCAGGCTGGAGTGCAGTGGCGCGATCTCAGCTCACTGCAAGCTCCGCCTCCCGGGTTCACGCCATTCTCCGGCCTCAGCCTCCCGAGTAGCTGGGACCACAGGCGCCGCCACCTCGCCCGGCTAGTTTTTTGTATTTCTTAATAGAGACGGGGTTTCACCGTGTTAGCCAGGATGGTCTCGATCTCCTGACCTCGTGATCCGCCCGTCTCGGCCTCCCAAAGTGCTGGGATTACAGGCTTGAGCCACCGCGCCCGGCCTGAAATATACTCTTGTTTAAACTGTCTAATTAATAGGTTGCTTATTAGCCAGGATAGCCCAATAACAACCTGTATGTAATACAGGTGTAAATACAAACATACATGTGTTATATATGATTAAGTGACAAAAGTAACAAGTACTTGTATACGCTTCAATCTGTGGAATATTATACTGTCCTCTAATGAGGTTTCCTGTTTGAAATTGAACGTAAGTTTAAGGAAATGGGGGAAAGAGGACTAAAATAACCAAGAGTAATAAACCATATTCCAGCATCCTTCTCGTTATGTTATCAGCCTTCACAAATAATGTTCTTATTTAGAAGTATGTCTCCTAATCACAAAGCCAAGGTACCCCAATGCTCTTTTATTGATTTTTTCCCTCACAAAATGCAACAGCATTTCAATTCAAATAAAATTCTGCATCCCATTATGCTCTTCATCCAAGGAAAGTAAAACTTAGACCCTTAGTCAAACTATACATTTTCTCATTTATATAATCACCACTGAATTTCTTTTTCAAAAATGGAATCTAATTCCTCTCCATCCTCACATACACATTTTTGGAAACAACTTATGCTCTTAAAATGTTAGTTTCTTTTATATCAGTGTTCACTGATGAAAATACTGGATTGGAACTTGCACCACATCAAAGATGACATGTGATAAAAGCAGACTGCCTATCCCTAAAACCTTCTTAAGCTGTCTTTTTCACATATCTCCCCCAAGATCTTCCTTTTAAAGAATACATATGTATAAACTGAAATATATCTAAGTGTACAATATCCATCCAGACCCACAGCCAGGTCTGCACATACCGGTGTGTGTGTGTTTGAGAGTACATTTTTTTACAGAGGCACTGTATAGATTTATCTTCCCCAGGTCCTTGACAGTCGGCCTTTACTTCCACACATTTTACGAGTTGGGAGACGAAGTGGAGGATAAGAGCAAGCCAGACATCAAACCCATTTATTCTGAATCTTAAATTATGACTTTCATCATCAATATTTTGGTTACATTGTTACACAAAGAACAAATTAACATCTGGTTTGAGGTCTCCTCTTTGATTGCTTTGGGATCAGTGACATTTCCTTGGCATATGAATTACACACCCATCAACTCTCAGCTGTGTCTTAATAATGTTGTTGTAAGAGGTGTCAAAACAAGAAGGATTTGTAACAGTGCTCCTGGGGTACCTCCACCAATATCTTTAACCACAGTGACTTCCAGGTGGCTTCTCGCCAGGTGCATGCAGGAGAGTGGCAATGCATCCCTTTCCTGGGCAGATCAAAAGAGGATCTGGAGGAAGAGGAGCTGGTCTGTTGGCTTCGAAGCACCTGATCACTGTGTGCTCACTCAGAGGTGGATCCAAATAAATTAAAACACCCGCTAAGAAGTCACAGCACACGTGGCAAAGAAGCAGTATGTTTAGGGGACTTGGTCATTACAGCTTCCATTCCCAACTTATACGATTCAGGACCACCCAGGAACACCAGGTTCTTAAAGCATTCTGAAGTATAAATTTTAAAAAAATCCAGGTTGCTATTAATAGTTCTAAAGGTACATCTTAGAATCTCTTTGAGAGAATAAGCCGAATTGTACATTGTGTTATTTTTACTTCGATAAACAGATTCTTTTTGTTTGGTTTGGTCTCGTCTAAAACAAAACATACAGGTATTTTAATGTTTTGTTTTGTTTGGTCTTATCCAGGAATTCAACATATATTTTCTCTCCCCAATCCCAGCAAGAAAAATAAAAGTGGGGTTGAGGAGGGAGAGCTGAGTGTGGAAAGAAAAGTAAAGCTATTCAAGAAAAAACACAAACAATACAAAACAAAAGCTGCAGTCCAATCGTGCAAAACTTGCTTCTCTGGATAAAGCACTTCTTGACAGGTTCACAATGTCCCCATCCCCCTCCCAAGTCCTCCCATCCACATGGTGGGGGGAAGAATACAGAATGAAAGTGAAGCCATTCTTTTTCTTAAGGCTATACAGACGCACACAGAACACATGTCAAGGACTGTCCATCAGGTGGTTCTTTGTTGGGCTCCTGCTTCAAGCCCTGACTGCAACCTGCAGTCCATCCTGGAATCAGGAGCTCTCCTTCCATTGGGACAACAATATAACATACAAACAAAAGAGGTCCATGGTCCCAACAATAAAATCCGATATTGACTTTATAATCACAGGTACAAATTGCTCAAATCGATAATTTCATTTCTCCTTAAGACCTTGTCATCTAAAACTAATTAGAGGCCAGGTTCCCGAGGAATTGTCAATATTCCAAAAAACAAAAACAAAAGTACTGGAGGTTTCAGAGGAAATCATTCTTCTACAGCAACAGGCTGATGGAGGTTGGAAACAAGGTGTCCCAATTCCAGCAAGTTCAGGGTGTTTTAAAGGGCGGATTCCTGGGTCCAGATTGCCATTCCCCCACCATCTAGGGTGCTCTGTGTTTATAGAGGAAACACCAAGAAGCCCGAGAATGTGGAGTATTTCCAACCCCCCATGAGGTTGCCTCTCTCAAGTTTGAGATGCACTTTGTCTTCCCTTTCCATGAGCAGCAGCACGCCATTGCTAGCAGCTTCTCTGGTGACATCCTGGTCTCCTGCAAAGGCCGAGATCACTGGGTAGCCATTCTGCATTAAACTGACCTAAAATGCAGAGAGTAGAGCTCAGCAGACCATAAAGGACCCAACTCCTACACACTGTTCTCTCCTCTGCCAATATCCCCACTCCCACCCCCATCCTACCCTTCCAGTACACATCAGGGGGCCTGACAGTGAGCACTCCCAGCTAGTTCAGAGCCGCATCACCCCTAAATAGCCCAATACCCTGTTTCCCTCAACCTCAGAGACCAGGTGCAGGGGTCTTTAGCGATGGGGAACTATTAACCCAAACCTGAAAGGATCCAGTTTCAAGTCTACCCACCTGGATGGTTTGTCTGTTGTACACTTTGACCACGTGGAAGCTGAAGCTATAAATCCCTTTTCTCGGTGCTACAAATATACTGGAGGCAAGATCAAAGTGGTTGCCAATATTTACTAATACCTGAAAAAGAAGAGGGAACACAGCACACAATAGCAAGCCCCTCCTCAGTGTATGTTTTCATCATCCTTGGATAACCAGCAACACTGCCTCCTTCATCAGCGGCTGGGAACACAAATTCAGCATCCTCAGCGTTCTGGCTTCCCAGAAAGGAAGCAGTGCTGAAGTTAAAAGATCCTACAGCAGGAAGTAATCTCAAAGGTATTTTAATACATTGTAACTAATCAACATTTTTAAAGCATATTTTATTTATGCATTCAAAAACTGGCTGTGAATTTTGTGAGTTAAAGGGGCAGGGCAGAGAGAAAGGAATCGAAGCTTGTAAGCTTGTTAAATCCTAAATTGAGTCCAGGGAGGTCCGCGGGATTATGGGTACATCAACATGATACCTTGTCTGACAAAAAAAAAAAAAAGAGTTCGATTCTGAGTGGGTAGAGAAGGGGCTATGGAGCAAGAGGCCAATTAAAGATCACTTCTGCAAGTTCAAGCGTGGGACCTAACTTCATGTGTTCCCAGAGACAATGGGCTGTATGAGGTGTGGATCTCCAGTGGTTCCCAGTGCCTGGCACACTCTGGACGCACACAGTAGGTAGTCGATGATGGGTGCTGAATGAAAGACCTTTGCAGAAAAACATTTGCTACTCCTGCTTTTCCGTACTTTTCCCTGAGCAATGTGCTGCTCCCTTGCCTGAGCTATGGTGCCCCTGTAAATGAGCTTGAATAAATGGAGAATCGGCAGCTTGGACATCCTTAGCTTAAGCTAATGCAAACTCTACAACATGCAAAACAATGACAAAATTAGCCACCTGGAATGAGCTCATGACCCTGCAGATGGCTTTTCTCAGATAAAAGGGCAGGGGTGAGTGTTTCATAAGCAGAATTGCAAGAGTGGCGGGACCCCCATGATGACCCAATTTCTTTCAGATGTTCAACACAGACTCTGGCCACTTTGGATGCCATCTCCATCCTCCTCATCCATAAATGCACAACTCCTTTATAATAATAAGATGGCCTGCCTTTTAAAATAAACAGCCAGCAACAACATCAAAATCCTGGGTTTAAGATCTTGTGATCTAATGAGAATATAAACTTCAACCGCAATACCTTTGCTGTTATTTCTTACACGCTCATTATAGATAAATAACATGCAATTCCCAACGCAATGTGAAATGCTGCCAATGACGATCGCCGAAATGACTTGTGAAATATGCCTGTTTCAGCTTCTTCAACCCAGCTGGGAGCACCACTTCAGCTCCACTCAAGGGCAGGACTGAGACAGACACTCTGGGCTCCATTGTTAAGACAAGCACCTCGGGATGCCTATTCTCAGTCTCATAAGGCTATGCTCGCTGTCTTCCTTACAAAGCTTTAGAAAAGGATAAAGCAGTCTCCATTTAAGCCTCCGGAGCTGCTTCTTTCTTTCACCTCAACTCCTTCACCTCAATTTTACATTCTGGAAGCTGATAAATTCAGGTAGAATTTATCCCTGCTGTAGATGCAAGAACACCCAACCAGACCCAGAAAAGCAGACCTCAGCTCCTCATTAACTGGGGAGCCAGAGAAACATTGAACGCACCCTGCCATAGTTTGTTCATGTATAAAATTAGAATCCTGCTACTACTTATCCTGCCCTACATCACAGAGCTTTCTTGATACACAAATGCAAAGAGGGATATAAAAATGCTATGAAAACTTTGCAAGACATTGTAAGTGAATAATAATAATATAACAATAACAGCATATAAAGGAAACCGTACTAATAGAGTATTAGTTCCCAAATGCCTATTCCATTGTTGTCTCATTTGGACATAATCAAAATAAATAATTTTACATTTTGTAAAAAAAAAAAAATGAATTAAAGAGACACATGCCTCCGCCCGCCCCCTCCCCCAAAAAAAAACCTCAAATACTTGAAGCTTAACAATGATTAAGAAATAAATACCCTGGCTTAGAGTCAAGAGTGTGTGTCTGTAGGTTTATGGTTATTAAGTTTAAGAGTTGCCTAACAGACCAAAGGAAAGTCAGTTAAACACGTACAGTAAGCCCTGGTAGGTTGTCAGGGACTGCTAGGCGCTCCATTCTGTGGGAAACACTTTGGTAAAATGATTGGGCAATTAGCTAATTAGCTAAAGCTTGGAAATCTCTATAATGCTTTTAATTTTTTTTCTGAAAAACAACAGAAACCAGGCGAGCGGGACCCAAAAAGAAGGTTACAGCCTTTAACCCTGGACACCAATAATCCAGAGAAGGGTTTGGAAAGGCCTGATCATATCTCTGAGACCTCTGCATTGAACCAAATGGCATAAGTTAAGTGGCTTAAGGTGATGTAAGTCACTGCTCTTCTAAAAGATTTGTATATATTGCATTTGCTTATGGTATATATTCTATTTACTATATATTTTACTTATATAATCACAATATTTTGTTTAGTATTTATATAACCATCCCTGCTTGTCCTCACGTTTTTTTCTTTCTTTCTTTTTTTTTTTTTTTTAAGATAAACATCCCTCCCCCAATCCATTCCTAAAAATAAGCAATAGGCTGTATTTTCCAAATGCTGGCAGAGACTTGGGAAGAGTCCTTTTCTGAGAGTGGAGAGATTTAAATGCACTCAATCCTTCAGGTGGGCACCTGGGTGACTGAAGACCATCAACCACACCGCCGTGAAAAGTAAAACGTGCAATGCTTCCTTTTGGGAAATACATTTCAAATCTTTAGGTTTACGGAACTCTTAGAAAGCTTAGACAGCCTTAAGGGACTCTCAGTCATCCAAGTGCCAAGTTGGCTGATCATTTAAAAGTTTTTAAAAAGCCACAATGTGGAAAAGGGAAAGAGTAGGAGTGCGTTCTATAAAACGGGAGGAAAGAGAGTAGCAGGGCAGAGGGGGAGGACAGAGCCTGGAAACTCCATGTCCAAGAAGCCTGAACCCCAGCCCGCGCGCGCAGATCCCCGCCCCTCTCCCCGGGCTGGGGGCGGGGTGGGCAGGCTGGCGGCTGACCTGGTCGAAATAGATGGTCATGGTGCGGTTGCTCATCTCGGACGGCTCGTGGTTGGTGCTCCGCGTGGCGGAGAAGGCCACCTTGGCGCTGCCGGAGCGCACGGAGATGCCCAGGGAGGAGGTGACGGCGCCGTCCGCCGACGGGCTGGAGTCGCACACCACCAAGCACTTGCCCTCCAGCACGATGGGCTCCGTGTCGTTCTGCGCCCGCACGGGGCAGCAGGCGGGCAGCAGCAGCAGCAGCAGGGCCA
>NW_012101587.1:7935344-7936442 GCF_000951045.1 Mandrillus leucophaeus | reverse complement strand
AGGCTCCCGAGCGGCGCGCGGGCCTGCGACGAGGGAGGGGGCCGCGCTTGTGCAGGTCCTCGTCGCTAAGAGGGGCCCCGAGACCCTCAGAAGGCGTCACCGCCACCCCGCCCATTTACCAGCGCGGAGGGGGCTAAGACGTAGGCAAAGAAAAACCTACGAATGCTTGCCTTCTCGCCTTCATCTCAAGGCATTTCCTTGGAGCAGCACCAAGGAACCCTTTTCCTTTCCCTTGTTTCCCTGCTATCCTCTATTTTTCAATACTCGAGATGTTTTTAAAGTCCATTTAAGTCCCTTTGGTACAGGTTTTATCTATTTTCCACCCGAAGAACAAACCCCAGGAATCTCCTTAGGGCGAATAAGATTAACAGGGGAAAAATGACACCCCCCCCCCCCACACACACACACACACACAGGCAGTAAAACCAAACACTCACTTCCAAGGTCCCTGCAGCCACTAGCGAGCCCCCTTGGTGAAACCCCTGGGATTCCTCTCTCCGCGGAAGGACCGATTCCAACGACGGAATCCCAGGCTTGGCTTATTCTCCAGCTCTTGTTTCCAGACCCAGGGGATTCTCTCTTTCTGGCTGGGCAGCAGCCCCTGCAGGTTTCTGCGAACTTACGCGCCCATCTGCACTTTTGCCCCGTCCCCGCTCCTCCCAGGAAAGCAGACCGGCCATTTCAATACCAGCCCAGAGACACGCAGAGAAACCGCCCCCTCGCCGCCCACAGCCTCCCATTAACTCTTCCAATATTCTTTCTAAGAACGGAGAAGTTGGCTCTTGATAAATATCGCTGTCCGCAGCCCCGATCCTACATTATTTCCCTTCTCTCTCTCTCCACCTCCCCCACCCCTCGATCTGGACCAGCGAGAGTCCTGGTTAAAATCCACGCAGAAGGCGCTTGCACGCGGAGGGGAGGGCAGGTCGGGGGTGGTTACCTGGAACATCCATGCTGGGTGAGCTCCGCTGTCAGCGAAGTTGCTCTGCTTAGAGAAAATGAGGCGAGTGGGAGCTGTCGGGAGGAGGACACGGAGCGCGACCCTGCTCCCAGCGCGTGGCCAATAACCGCGCCGCCCCGCCCTGCCGCTTTCCCGCT
>NW_012101587.1:7917106-7930769 GCF_000951045.1 Mandrillus leucophaeus | reverse complement strand
TAATAATAATAATAATAATACAAAGTTAGCCAGTGCTGTTCATTAGAGCACCTGTATTTCTTACTCCTCCAGACTTCACACCTAACCCTCGTCCCTTTGAAGATTTCAGCAGTGTCTGATTCCACCTTAACAAACGGAGGTCTTTTCAGGTAGGGGGTTTTGAAGGCCTTATTTTCCCATAGGCCCTCTCACTGCCATTCTCCCCATTTAGAACAGAACTGCCAAGGTATCATCTCTAAGCGCTGGAGATGAAATTCACGTCGGATCAGTTCAACTGGAATGGATGTGCAGAAAGTCACTGCACACTGCTAGGTGAGACAAAATATTTAGTATGGGTGTAAGGATGTGATTAAAAGTACCTCTAAGCGAAATGCTTCCTGGTTAACCTAACATGCAACCGTAGTAGAAAATATACAATACTTCCAAAATCTCTCATCCTCCTAAGCTATACTCACTGTAAATGTCATACTTCAACATTTTTGTACCATGCTGGAGATAGGTACTGGCATTTGCCACGAAGCTTTTTCAAATCCACCACAGTTTGCCATGTTTTGTTACCATTTTTGTGAGTTTAACAGAGTGGAAATAGTACATTCTTACTTTCAGATAGTTATTTTATTCCAATATTTCATCCATTTGATAGTGTCTTATTGTCAAAATAAGCCCCCATCCATCATTCCATCATAGAGAGAACTGATTTAAGTGTAAGCAGAGATAGCAAAGAATGCTAGATATTTGAAAGGCATGTGGGATACAGACATAATTAGACCAATCTGGGGATGCTAATTTATAGCAATACTTCTCACACATCTATAAATCTTTAAACAGCAACTCTACTCAGCAACTTTCCTCAATCCTGTAAGCATTTCTTTTGGCTAATATAAATGCAAGCACACAGGAACTATCATCATCAACATTGGGGGGAAAAAAGAAAACCACTTTCTATGTGGCAATGTAAATGTTTAAATTCTATGTATGTAGAGGCACCTTTAATCTATGTGACTTATTGGACTAAATTATTGAAAAAAAATGCTGTAAGCATTCTTATATAATAAAGAGGCTAGGTTTAAATTTAGACTACAGATTATTTTAGAAGAAAGTTCATAACCATAAAAGATAGCAAATTGACAGAGAAGCAGATTATGTATTCATTGATTAATTAGTTGTTTCACATAAGAAGATATTTAAGTGTTGGAATTTTAGCTTGTAAATATGCTTAGAAAAATTTTCAGAAAATGTCAAGATTTAAAAGCAAACGTTTTTCTAGTTATCTCAGGGATTCCTTTTTCTCTCCCTTTTCCATGTTAATAATTGTTGCTATTACTACTAGAACTTTAATAGTAGGACATTCCCACAGACAATAACAATGACAGCCATTTATGGAACACCTGTGGTGTGTCAGATATTGCACCATGTCTTTTGTCTAGGACATAACAATTTAACACCCACAACCACCCTGTGGTAAAGACAGGTGTTCACATAGAGCTGAAGAGGAAAATATTCTAATATTAGGGGAAAATGTGGAAAGAGGAGAGGCTAGGATAATTCAAGTACCGTTCCTCTCATTTGCTCTAAATATCTATCTCTCATAGAACTTAAATTTGAGTTCTTTGGATATAACCTATCCCTGAAATGCATCTTCAGCATGCATTGTAGATTTACTGTTGGATCCATCGATTCCACCACTGAATATCTGCTCAAAGGAAAGTAAATTATTGTATCAAAAAGGATACCTACACTGGTAGGTTTAATGCAGTGCTATTTACAATAGCAAAAATATGGAATAAATCTAAGTGTCCATTAACAGATGATTAGATAAAGAAAATATCACACACATACACACACACACACACACACACACACACAACTGGAATACTACTCAGTCATAAAAAGAATGAAAAGAATGAAATCATGTATTTTGCAGCAACATGGATGGAACTGGAGGCCTTTATCTTAAGTGAAATAACTCAGAAAGTCATACTGCATGTTTCCAGTTATGAGTGGGAGATAAAGAATGTGCACACATGAACAAAGAGAGTGAAATAACAGATGTTGGAAGCTCAGAAGAGCACGAGGGTAGGAAGATGGTTAAGGATAAGAAATTCCTTAGTGGGTACAATGTACACTATTTGGGTACCCATGTAAGAAAATGGCACATGTACCCCCTAAATCTACTTTTAAAATTTAAAATTTAAAACAATCTGTTGATCTAGGAGGTAGTAGAAAATCAGTAATATGCAGCTAAAGCAATTTCTAATTTTTATTTATTTATTTTCTTTTAATGTAATTGTGTAGCTTTAGTTTTAGAATGAGCTACAGGTATGATTTTAAGGCTTTTTATATCTGGAATATTTTGAGTACACATAATATATATAAATCATATATTTTTATCCAGAAGTAAATTTCAGAAAAAAGAAAATTAATGATTTAAGGAAAAAACTTGTTGCTTTTGTATCTGAAAAAGTTTATATGAGGTGATACATCAGCGTGTATTTCCCTCTCAAGTGTTCTCCCGTAGAAATAAAATATAAAAGTATGTTGTATTTTTGATCGTTTAGTAAAGTTTTAACTCCAACAGTTGGAAGCGAATTTTAGGCACATATATAACCATTTTGGCTTTCCAAAGTATGTTTTCTTTTCAAATTGTCCTTTAACATGGAGGCGATTGTTCTGTTGGCTCTTACCAGAAGACATGCCTACATCCTCGAGAAGCAACAGATCATAGGGTATGATGAATTAAAGGAGTGAAAAGCTGGCGGTTTAGGAAAGAGTCGTCTAAGAGGCTCTGTTTTTGAAGAGGCTTAGAGATCTGAGTGTGGTATCGGTGTCTGGAGTTGTTGATCTGGAGTCAGCAGAGAGTTGAGAGGACTCCTTGTCACCAACTCCTCAGTGTGTCCCACTAAGCTGCTTTCCATTGCCTTAGGGATCTGCCATCAGAATGTATTCTGACTGTGCCGCAGCCACAAAGCAGATTACAGATGTGACTGTTAATCCAAGTCAGAAGAAATGTGGCTCAAATATTGCCTAGATCTGAATAGGACTTTTGTTGTTTCCAAAACTATTCACTAGCACTAACTAGTTATTTTATACTTGATATTTATTCTTGATCTTGAGACTATTTTTTGAAAATATAACATCTAAAGGGAATATTAAGGAAAGATTCATAGGGCTATTTTGTTTTTAAACTGAGCTACTATAAGGCTAGTGTTTCATAGAGTTTCTCATTGCCCAAACTAAGAATACCTGGTTATCACTCCGGATCCATTCTTCTGATGTAATCCACTATAAAAGCCATTTTATACTGATCATAAGTTTTTAAGAGAAATATGGTTATGCCCTGCACAGAAATCAGAGTCCAGGACCAAATATATTTAAGAAATGACTATTGATCTGAAAATGAAGGCTGTGCAGCCTGGTCATTTCAGCAAGCCACAAGTCAGCAATGGCTGACTTGTATTTCTGACCTTGTGCACGCAGCATCTGTTTTCCGTGGGCATCCTCTGCACACTCTGTCCTAGCTTCCTGCACCATAAATGCACCCAGGCTGTGGAGATGTGTGTTAACACCAGATTTACATTTGATAAAAAGATAGTGAAACTGGGGAAGGGGATCCAAACTGTAATGAGCACATAAATTATTGTGAAATCCTATTACAAATGCTGGGTGGAGCCTGAAATTTTACACGTCTGCTTTTCTCCCTTCCCTTCCCTCCTTCCTTTCTTCTTTTATTTATTTATTTGTTTATTTTTATTTCTTTTTAACAGAGTCTCGCTCTGTAACCCAGACTGGAGTGCAGTGACACAATCTCAGCTCACTGCAGTCTCTGCCTCCTGGATTCAAGAGATTGTCCTGCCTCTTCCTTCCTACTAGCTGGGATTACAGGTGTGCACCACCATGCGTGGCTAATTTTTGTATTTTTAGTAGGAACGGGTTTCGCCATGTTGACCAGGCTGGTCTGGAGCTCCTGACCTCAAGTGATGTGCCCACTTTGGCCTCCCAAACTGCTGGGATTATAGGCATGAGCCACCGTGGCCAGCAACATTTCGAACCAGCTTGCAGCTGACGCTGATGCTGTTGGTCTATAGGCCACACATGGAGTAGCAAAGATCTGTTTTTTCTTGTGGGGATATTAATATCTGAAAAATATTCTGACGGTTTCCTGCAGACCTATAGGAGGAAAAGTGTGATTAAATATACTATGTTAAACTCACATCAGCAAATGGTCTAGTGATTGTATAATAAAGATGGAAGCCACTATCCAACAGTACGATTATTCCAGCTGGTATTTTTCATTAGCATCTGCTCTTTTGTAGCTACTTTCTCAAGTTCAATGTGCTATATTCTATACAATCATTCCAAAAAGAAAAGAAAACATGTTTGTGTTAAAATGTTATACTTGTTTTCACTTTTCTAAAACCCAATTTGGGCAAGACAAATGAAGCATTACTGAGAAAACAGGAGAAACGGCTTTGTAAAGGCACTTGTAATTGGCAGCTAGGGCATTTTATCATCCTGCATAAGATTATTCTATCAGGGGTTACTCTGTAATTGTCATGGATGGAGTTTCAGTTTATCTGCATGTTACTGGGCAAATGCTTACCTAGGGTTGAAGATTTTATGTATTTTTGTGAAAAAATTGAAAACCCTCTGACTCCTGGGTCAAAGGTATTGTGGTTCCTAACAGCCATAGCAGAGGGAATGGTGAGACTTATATTCGGATCTGCTAAAAACTGGTAGACATAGAAAGCGTATACACATGCACAAAAGCAAATGTTCTCCTGGTTGTAATACCAACATATTCCTCTTCTTTATGTGAAACTTGGGCTTTGCTTACTCACTGCCAGAAATGTTAGGAAGTTAAAATTTCACTTTAAAATAAGGAAAATGAGAAATGAAGTTCATCCCTTGGCAGGTTTTCTGAATGTATGTTTGATAAATCATGGGACTGCTATCTCATTGAAATCTACAAGAAAGTATATGGATTTTCCCTCAGGATCTCATCGTCTCCAATAAGCCTAAACATTTGTGAAATTTCTGATCTATCTGAGGAATAGATTACATTGCACCATCATTCTCTTGAGAAAACTTGAACCATACAGGGAGGTAAGGAAAAACCTCAATGAATCAAAATGCAGGCAGGCCCAGAAACAGCTGATAGCAATCAGTGCTGATAAGTCACAGGGTGGAGAGACAGCTCAGTTTGGGAGCTGATACTGTTGTACTGAGTTTATGGAGAAGATGGGCTATGGGGGAAGGGGGAAGAAAAGCACTTTCATTAGTGAAATGCTATTCATATTAAATTTCCTAGACGCTGAACCCTAAGCAACTAGAAATATTTTACCTACCTTTCAAAAATACTAAAATAAAAAGTTTATATCATGAAAAATAGCATAACACACATTGCCTTATTCCAAAGAGAAATTTTCTTTTTCTTTTTTTTTTAAATTTTGTAAATCCTTTATGTGCCTTTAGGGAGATTTCAGTGAATATTAAGTATTAAATTAAGTTTCGGTTTAATTCAAAATGTTATTTGAGGTGCTCTGCACAGAATAGTTTTTAAATGATAGACTACTACTAACCTATTCCTTGATTTATTTTTATGCATTAAATATTCCCCTAAAATGATATGTGACTATATTCTTAATAGGTACCTCATCTTGTCTGCAGCTCTGCTATGGTGCTTATATTGTGTCCTGTATGCCGATGGGTAGTGAAGGACACAGTGCAAGAGTAACACATATACATGTCTTATACACCCATAAACCGTAATTTCATTGCAAACAAGTACCATGACATTTTGTTTCACTGTTTTTCAACACATCTAGTATAGCATCTTTACTTTTTGAGAGTCCTCTATTTAAACATTGATAAATTGATTCTGCTGCTTATTAAATAGAAATTTTAGGTGTTTCTACCATGTATCTTCATGCTCACTTTCAGACATGTCTAATGGGTAAAATGTTTATATATATATATACACACACACACACACACACACACATACACACATACACATATATATACACACACACATATACACACACACACATATATACACACACATATACATACACACATATATATATACACACACACACACACACACATATGAAATGAAGAGAAAATTGTTTTTTAGTTACCCTACCAGATTGAAGGTACTTTTATTTTACTGGTGTATGTTTTGGTTTATAGAGGTTTCACATTCTCTAGACTGGTCTGGGAGACTCTGGTGTATAGCCAGAAGACTAGACATATTTTAATCCTGTTGTTTCCCTTTGTTGGCTTTTATATTTCTGAGAGATCTAAATCTTGCTTGAAATATAATTGACTAAAAAAATAACAGAATTGGGTAGACTAAAAGTGTCACAGAGTCTTCAGAAATGGAAGACCCACCATCCTTGCCCTCCTTGAACACACCCCATCACGGAAGTCTATACATCTGCATGGAGCTGGATTGACGTGTGAGTCTCTGTGTGTATACACAGGTGAAGGATCTGTTTCAGAGAAATAAGTCAAAAAGTACCAAGCATTGATAGTGTAACCATGCTGAGATTATTCAGAGGCACACATTACATGAAATTATATGAACACCACTATATATATAAACACATATTTATCATTTAGGTTAATATTAATTAGCATGGCTTAATATTTCATTAAAGAAATAAATTGCCCTTACCTTCTTGACTCACCTTAGGGAATGTGAATGCTCATCTGAAGCTTTAAACTTAGAAGGTCAACTTTTTCTTTTGTGATTTTGTGATTGTACAGTGTGTTGACGTTTCAAATCAAAAAGTTAACTACTGATTGTTTCCTTGTGTTTGTGATTGTGTTACCCATTTCCTATGTTCTCTTAGCCCTTTCTTCTTATTTATCTAACCTGTTATGTCAGTGCTTTCTGAATTTCACCATTTATTAAAATGTCCAACAAAGCAAGATACTTTTTTTTTTTTTTGAGACAGACTTTCGCTCTTGTTGCCCAGGCTGGCATGATCTCGGCTCACTGCAACCACTGCCTCCTGGGTTCAAGCAATTCTACCTCAGCCTCCCGAGTAGCTGGGATTACAGGCATGCACCACCAAGCCCAGCTAATTTTGTATTTCTTAGTAGAGACAGGGTTTAGTCATGTTTATCAGGCTGGTCTCGAACTCCTGACCTCAGGTGATCCACCTGCGTTGGCCTCCCAAAATGCTAGAATTACAGGCGTAAGCTACCAAGCCTGGCCAAAATACTTTTTTTAAATAGAAGAAATAGATTTAAATCAGCTTATCGTACAAATATCTAATATTTATATTTTTTCAAAATACATAAAAATCAACAAACTCCTTCCTTAAACATGTCAGCAAAAAAACCCTTTCTGCAATACAAAAGCTAACAATCTTGGTAACAGAAAAATAAAAGTGGAACTCACATAACGTGAAGTGAAAGCCAGTGACATCCACGTTCTCCTTTTTCACAAAAGATGTTGAGATGCTCACTGAAATTATGAAAAATAAGTACATCATTTCCAGGTACATAGCGAATTAATAACATAATTTTAAATAATATATGTCTTTTTAAATTACTGGAGAAAAAAGAAATAAAGAAGGCTAGTGATAGTGAACTAAATCCCCATCTTTTATGCTGAAAATAGACGTTGAATAAAGTTGACATACTTGTAAATAGGCATATTATCATTTGATTTTGACTTTAGGAAACAATAGGAGAAATGGAAAAATTGCAAAAATTGTTTCAGAAGAAACAAGTTTTCTGGAATTAGGAAATTAGGAAAGTGTTTCTTCTGGAATCAGGAAAGTGTTAGGCAAGAGATTGTTATTACTATTATTTAATCCTATGTGTCTCTGTATTTTTAAATTTTCCACCATATTGATGCCTTACTTTGGAAATAATTTTTTTAAATGACATTAAATTATTTTCTGATATATGTGCATATGTGAATTTTGTGCAAAATGGTGCTGAGGAGAAAAGATTGGATTTTACAGAACAGATTCCACAGGAGCAGAAAAGGAGGACTCACAACAGGCGATCAGAGAAGAGAAATTGTCTCAGTGCTTTTCTCTCCCTGGGCTTCACTACTCTGATTTATGTGTTCACGAACAAAACACTGAGCTGGAACTCAGGGCCCGGCACTTCCAAAAGGACTTTTGAAAATTCCATTGCCAGTTGCCGTTTTGGATTGGGATTTTGCCTTGTTCCTTCGGGGGTTTGTTCCACCTTTTAATTGGGGGAGGGGGGGTTAACTTTGTTTTTTTGGGCTTAATTGGAAATTAGGAATTTTGGTTTGGAAAAATAGCAAATATCCCAACAGACAAAGGTTACTACCTAGACTAACAATTTGTGATAGATAGATAGGTAGGTAGATAGATAGATAAGATAGATAGATGATAGATGATAGATAGATATCAAAACAGATTATACATGTATATATATATTACAAATGTATGCATAGTTTTGGTTAGGTTATTCAACAACACCTTACTTTAAATAAATACATAGAAAATATAATTTTAGTGATTGGAAAGCTCAGACAAATCCTTATGTTTAGATAATTTCAGCAAAAGAGCTAATTCGTCATTTGGTTGATACACAATCTAACTGTAGGAAATTTCCTAATCCTGGCCATAGAATTGGGGAAACCGTGGAGCAATGAAAAGAGGACAGGGTTAAAGTCCATAATTCACGCCTCGAAAGTTGAAAACATTATAGAGTGACAAAAATCATCAGACTGTTAATTCTGATTGATGTTATTAACTCTGATTGATTTTATCAACTCTGATCAAAGGTCTGCACTGGGAGAAATTCGAAACATTTGGCTAAAACGATATTTGAAGACAACTGTCAGATTCATTTTTCAGCTTATGCCTAGCCTTCTTGCCATGCCTGGGTGCAATCTGATTCTATTACATGAAGTGCATATTTCTGTAGTGAAGAACTAGTGTAGCATCCTTTGGTTCTCAAACCTGCAGGGAAAGAATTAATAATCGCATAATCTCTTCTATAATTTATTTTGCATAATCCTTAGAGTATAATATGATGAAGAATGTTTAATGAATTGAAAATTATAAGGTTATTATTATTTGCTGTTTTCATTACCCTTTTTTTTGTTTGTTTTGGTTTGACTCTGATTACAGCAGTCAAATTGAAGTGTATTATAAAATTTGAAATCTATTATGCCTGATTTGCCTAGTGGATGTTTGCAAGAAAGTGACAAGAATAATTTTTAAGAGAAAAATAAACATTTTCTTTAGCCAGCCTTTTAGATTTCTGCAAAACGAAAATAATAAAGTATATGAAAAAAGGGTTTTTTGTTGATGATTTTTCAAGTTATTCTAACTAGAGATATTGTTCCCTTTCCTTTCAAATTTCAAGTATTGGAATTAAGTTCTGGAGTTTAGAATTACTATTTTAAAATGGTACATATTATGTTAATTAGCCTAATATAATCATTCCACAATACATACATGTATCATAACATCATATTATATCCTATATTTGTCAATTAAACATCTTTAAAGTGGTTCATATTAAATAATTGTTCCCAATAACCTGAGTATATTAAATGAGAAGATCGACATAAAAAAACTCAGGTTAAATAACACAAAATTAAAAAAAAATTGAATGCCTGCAAAGGAAAAAAAATTAAAAATTCAGTGACAAAAAGTTACATATGATCTCTAAATACCCTTAGCCAAAATTTCACGCAAAGTCCTCAATAAAATGTCAAAGAAAAAAAAAAGTTAAATGTATGAAAGTTCATCTCTTACCATTGCAACCCCTATTCATTTCCCCCTTGTTGATATTTATTAAAAAGAAAAAAAAAAATAGTGGCCGGGTGTGGTGGCTCATGCCTGTAATCCCAGCACTTTGGGAGGCCTAGGTGGACGGAACACTTGAGGTCAGGAGTTCCAGACCAGCCTAGCCAACATGGTGAAAATCCGTCTCTATTAAAAATACAAAAATTAGCCAGTGCGGTGGCATGTGCCTGTAATCCCAGCTGCTTGGGAGGCTGAGGCAGGAGAATCGCTTGAACCCAGGAGGCAGAGGTTGTAGTGAGCCGAGATCGTGCCATTGCATTCTAGCCTGGGTGACAAGAGAGAAATTCTGTCTTAAAAAGAAAAGAAAAGAAAAGAAGAAACAGAGAGAGAGAGAGAGAGAGAGAGAGAGAGAGAAAAGCAAATAACTGAAGGCACAATGCTGTGTTTAAAATAGGGAGAGGGCTTTACTCTAAAGGTGCCCTTGACTGGAAAGCCTTCTGGTGGTCAGATAACTCAGAGTTCATTCACTACTTTCAATTTGTGTTCAAAAATCTGTCGTGGTTGTTAAGGTATTCAGTTTAAAAAACTAGATAGTTTTTGAGGGGGAAGGAGAATTTCCTATTGATGAAAATGAAAGAAATTCACTGTGAATATGTGTTTGACTATGTGTGTGTGGGTGGGTGTGCATGTGTGTGTGCATGTATATGTGTCAGGGAAGCGGAAAAAGTATAAATATTAGGTTGAGTTGTTGCCATTAAAAGTAATGGCAAAACAGCAATTACTTTTGCACCAACCTAATACAACCTTAATCTATGAATTATAGAATTTTACATACAGTAACGTACTTTTTCCATTTCCATTTAATTCATCATAAGCATTTTAAAAATGTACTTTAGGTTCAAATCTGAAATTAAACAGTCACAACTTGAAAATTTCCTCTCTCTACAGAAACTGGAACTTAAGCAAAGTAACATGATTTGTTCATGACCTTGTAGCAAAGTAATAACCATGTTATCTAAAATTCGGCAAACATCTACTATAAGCTCAGCACTTTAGACAAATATCTTATAGAGAAAGTCCGTAATTCTAGTCCCTGAACAAGTTCCCTCTGAGTGCAAGGTATCCGCACTTTGGGGCATCCTGGTGGTTATGTGGAGCAGGACAGCTTCAGGTGAGCCGTGAGGGAAGTGCTTCCTGCTTCTGTGGCTCCAGGCTGGTGACAGACACCCCCGAGTTGAGCCATTCTCCTACCACACCCACTGGCAATGTTTGGGATGGCAGGTGCTCCATTAGACCCCTAATTACCTGTCCTGTGTTTGTAGTATGAGGAAAAAACAAGTTTTTTTTTTTTTCCTTATGAGTTGCTAAATTGCAGCGCACCCCACTCTATGCTGACTAGAACACACACGTTACTTCACTTCCTCTTTTTAACCAGCTAATACATGTGGAATTCTTTTACTAATTGTAATAATGCAGACACAAAAAAGAAAAAGAAAACATTTAGGGAGATAGGATACCTCTTCCAAATAAGTAAATAATGTCAGGTCTGCAATTCTAAACCTGGCATCAATATTATCGATCTTCTATCTTTCTATCATTGAATATTCTGCCACATAAGTATGAAATTTCAGTTAGCAATAGCTGCTGTTTAGTGTTATCTGAAAGAAAGAATAGAAGGAAGGAAGGGAAAACACAGATAGAAAGAAAGAGAAAAGAAAAGAAAATTCCTCCTGCATGCTTAGAAGGCCTGTTGACTGAGTTTGCTGTGGTTGGAGGAAGAGGTGGTAATTGCTCAGCATAAAACAGTCCTTTCCTGTCTCTGTTTCTGTTGCACAGCAGTAAACATGCGGGAGAGTTATGGAGCAATGAAAAGACTTGACTAGTGAGACTATTGGTTCTAAGACTAAAGGTAAATGAGGGTGTTTCTTTAGACTATCTGGAAAAAAATTAAGAAAAGTGGAAATTAAACCAACTTAAAGCAAATGACTGATAGGTAGATTCTCAGTGTATTGTGATGCCCAGGAGTGGAAAGTACAGAACCATAATGAAAGGCTTGAAACAAGAAGCAGGGCTCAGGAAAAAAAAAGTCTTGAAACCAACAGAGCTAAGGATTTGAGAAAAAAGAACCAAATTATATGCAGAAATAAGCTTTTAAACCACTTCATAAAAACGGAAAATGTGTTCATCATTCTTATGCTGACATCTAAAGAGTAATTGAAGAAGAGAAATATATTATTTTCTATCTTCTATCACATCAAGCGCTTTGAAATCTACATGGTTTTTCTCCAATATATCCAATGCAGTGCTTACCATTGTTTACCATTGTACCATGCAAACAAATAAAAATATGACAAATACAGTATATGCTATTTAATTTGCTTCAATTTAATTCTTTGACTTTCTCATAAAATGAACTCAAACTGAATGAAAATGATAAAGCAAAGTAAGATATATATGTACCACATTTTCTTTCCCCAGTCTCTCAGTGATGGGCATTTGGGTGGATTCCACGTCTTTGCTGTCATGAACAGTGTGGCAATGAACATACATGTGCATGTATCTTTGTAATATAATGATTTATATTCCTTGGTTATACACCCAGTAATGGGATTGCTGGGTCAAATGGTATTTTTGGTTCTAAATCTCTGAGGAATTGCCACACTATCTTCCACAATGTTTGAAGTAATTTTCTTTCCTACCAACAGTGTAGAAACGTTCCTATTTAACTGTAACCTTGCCAAATGTGGTACGTATACATGGAATACTATGCAGCCATAAAACAGAATAAGATCATGTCCTTTGAAGGCACACTGATGGAGCTAGAAGCCATTATCCTCAGCAAACTAATGCAGGAACAGAAAACCAAACACCACATGTTCTCACTAGTAAGTGGGAGCTGAACAAAGAGAACACGTGGACACAGGGAGGGGGAAGAATACATACTACAGCCTTTCTGGGGGTGGTGTTGGGGGAGGGAGAGCATTAGGAAAAATAGCTAATGCATGCTTGACTTAATAACTGGGTGTGGGTTGACAGGTACAGCAGGCCACCATGGCACATGTTTACCTACATAACAAACCTGCACATCCTGCCCATGTACCCTGGAACTTAAAATAAAAATATGTTTTTTTAAAAAGTAAGTACAGGAGTCCAAACATAAGAAAAGCAGGTAGGCTGGATGGACTATTCCAGCACAGAGTAATGGCAGAATTGAATAGTTCTCATGAAATATGTCACGGAAGGGTTCCTAAAGGAGCAGAGTGATACAGAGGTGTACACCCAGGTCCTGCCTAATGAACGCAGGATGTAAACAACTTTTAGGATCCTCCCACAGAAGATCTATGCTCACCATGTGACTTAGTGTGGCGCCTTGGGCCAGGTGGTATCAGCTTGACTCTGGGGGGGCTAGACACTAATGTGAGGCCCATGGGGGCTCAGTCGTGTCTATGTGACCCACACCCAATAACATCTCTGGACACTATGGATTTGGTGCTGGTCACTGGTTAGGGATACCCCATGGTGTTGTCACACATCATAGCTAGGAGACATCAATACTCCGGGCACCCGGAAGCTCCACACTGGGTCTGTCCTGTCCCTGCTCCATGCGCCTTTTCCCACTGCTGATCTTAACCTGTGTTGTTTCGCTGGAGTCTATCAGGTTAGCTGAGCCCGCAAACCCTTCTAGTGGATCCTTAAACCTGAGGGCTATCTTGGGGATCTCAAAACATGCAGTTGTTCTCAAGAAAGGATGTGCGAGGCTTCTGTTTTTATCTGGAAGTCATCCCATTACTTCACTCCCCATATATTGTGACAATACAGTTTTCTGTAGGAGTAAGAAGGGAGAGGCAACTGTTTGAGGAAAGGGTCAACACGAAAAGCACAGAACATTCCAGGACCAGAAATCGCTT
>NW_012101587.1:7864333-7916491 GCF_000951045.1 Mandrillus leucophaeus | reverse complement strand
AGCTGAGATCGCACCACTGCACTCCAGCCTGGGTGACAGAGTGAGACTCTGTCTCAAAAAAAAAAAAAAGAAAGAAAAGAAAATATATTACTAGAAATAAAGGATATAAAGTACACCCTGAAGCAGTATGGCATCCCACAGCCCACCAGCACTCCCCAGGTCTGGCAAAGTTAAGCATCTTTGATGTGATTGCTCTGGGTCCCAGGCAGCAATGCACTTGATGTTTTGTGACCTGCAACACAATGAACCAATCAGCAATGGGGCAGCCATTGACTTCCCTTCGGGATTTGCAAGTTCCCTTTTCAGAGGTGAAAAGAACAATTTCTCTGTAGCTGTGAAGTCCATGTGAAGTGAACATTTGATGAATTTGGCTGAGAAATATCGTGTTCCCTAACTTATTAGGGGCTTCAAGAAAGGCCTGTGCCAGGCTCAGAGCACACATCTAAGTCGTGCCATTTTGGATTTGACTTTGCTGGTGAGTTTATGGCTTGCTTTCATTTTCATAGAAAGCATAACTTATTATGAAATATTTATATTAAATAAAATATTTTATTGATAATCACAGCAGAGTATGACATAAAATGCAATTACATAAAACATCTTGATCAATATGGGGTTGACTGTGTATTTGAAAAGAGATTTGAAGAAAGCACTTTTCATTGCCAGCCGTTGGCCTGCGTTTAAAATAAATTCACCACTAACACATCCATTTGATTTTTTCGAGGATAAGCCAATGCTGAGTGACATGGACACAGATGACATTATTGTGTTTAGACTTCTAAAGGGCACTTCATATGGTATTGGAGATAAAAGCCATTTTGAAATGCAGTCTCTTGGGGTTTCTGAAATCAAATAAAGTGCAATGAAAAGTAGCGAAGAAAGACACAAAGCACCTTGATTTTGTAGTCAGCCCAAGGCACTCGCCTCAGTGACATTTGTTAATTTTTTATGTATCCATTGATCAAATATCTATTATTTTTATCCTTTCTTTCCATAGGGATAATAATATCAGCTCTCTTCTCACTGAACCCAAGAAGGAGCTCATCGAACAGGGAACAGGCAGAGGAGTTCGTGTATTTCCTGAGCTCTCAATTTTCCACTATTTACGTGCTGCTCACTGACAGGCCTTAAGAAAGCCACTGTTCTTCGTTCTTCGTAAGAACAAGGGCTGTGTCTACACAGATCCAGCTGTTCCTGCCCCTTGTGGGTCTAAAGAGGGAGGGCGCAGGATGGCTGGGTTCCTTCCTGCACCCAGATGCAGGCCAGTCATGGAGAGAGATCGTCTGTGCACATAGGAAGAGAACTCGTCTGTGTTTAGCAAGGTGCATGAGCCATCACATGGCGTCAGGAAAAGGGGCAGGCTTCTGTTTGCCTCTTAAATAGAAAAGTGAACAGCTTTATCAGCCTACAATGGAGAATTTCCAAAGCCTTCAAAGCATGTTAAGACAACGTAGGGAATTATAGAAAGACGTTAGAATCAACTTGCTTTTGGATCAATTTTTCCTTGGGACAGGGGTTTGCAAACTGTGACCAATAGACCAAAACCAGACTCATTCGCAAATTGTTCTGTGATTTCAATACAGCAGCAGAGTTGAGTGGCTATGACAGAGACTGCATGGCCTGCAAAGCCTAAAATAGCTACTCTCTTTTATAGAAAAAGTTCGCTGATCTCTATTCTATGATACATGCATAGACTCCAAAGGCTTACACTGATATGAGTTTAAAAAATAAAAATAAAAAATCAAATGACTGTGAATAATATTGTGACAGGAGTAAGTGGTACTTAGATAAAACATATAGATAGCTGTGATAAAAGCCATACACACACGCACACGCACGCACACACACACACATTAGCATTTATTTTCGTTAAGTTAAAAAAATCATAAACTTGAAATCA
This sequence comes from Mandrillus leucophaeus, assembly GCF_000951045.1. NCBI lineage: Eukaryota > Metazoa > Chordata > Mammalia > Primates > Cercopithecidae > Mandrillus > Mandrillus leucophaeus. The sequence goes on along the minus strand of NW_012101587.1, from coordinate 7,914,591 downwards.
CTCCCAGGAAACCAAAATAAAAACAACAACCAAAAAAAAAAAAAAGATGCTTGACATTTATCTCCATAAAATTATAAAGAATATGAGAAATTAATTTTCAAACCAGAAGAAAACTAAAAGACAATATTATATGAGAATACTCAATGCATGAAACAAAATGTTCTGATTACTTAAACCATATTAGTTTTAGGTCCTTACAGTAAACATAGCATCCATGACTTTAACACATCTTTATTTTATTCCTCTCTCTCTCTCTTTCCTCTCTCTCTCCCCGCTGTCCCCTGCAATTGAATATAGCACTCCTCTGATGATTTGGCACAATTTCTCTCTCTAACAGGAACCTGAGATTTTAGATCTATTAACAGCACATACATTATTTATTAACTTGCATCAGGAGTAATTTCGCAATTGGCAAGCTTCAGAAAGCAGCAGAAATTATCATACCACCACCATAGTGTGTATTACTTCTCAGCACTTTATGACAGATAAAAACATTTAAAAGGCAGTCTCCTTTTCTGAGAGCTGGATATGGAAACTATAACATATTGCTTGTTTCATGCACAATTTTCCCTCTGTCCATGTGGCAATAACTTGTGCATTAGCATGAAGGCTTAAAAGTATGTAAACTTTAATCTCAGAGTGCTCCGGAGGCTCATGTGAATTATTATCATATGTCAGGGGTAAATAAAAGATATCTCAAGACACTAGGTGTGATTTTGTAAACTTTGGCAGGTGGTCTATATAAGTCACCTTATCATGTAACAGAATCATTGTTAGGTTACACATTTCCCCTGTGATAATTAATTATAAACAGAAGTAACTCACAGAACAGTACCTCCAAATTTATTGTTTTATGTGCCTGCTACTACCCTTTAGGGAGCATTAAGCCATGCACACGTTTGGGACTTCATTTACAACAGATGACAGCTATTTGAAGCCAGCTATGTATCAGATAAATTGAGTGTATGTGTGTGATAGGAGAGAATTGATATGGGGTGTGAGGAGCATGAGTAGCAGTAGGGATGACAACGTAGGCCATCGAGGGACAAAACTATAATTGAGAGATGGTGGAAAAGAGGATAAAATATATATCAAGCACAGGAATGAAATCATATCAGAAGAAAAGTAAAACATTTGGACATGGTGGAAAACAGGATAAAGCATATCTCAAGGACAGGAATGAAATCATATAAGAAGAAAAATAAAACATTTGGATTTGGGAAGAATGTTTTCTCTCCTCCAGAGGTAAGATATGGTCCAAATGACCCATGTAAGTATAATTTCTCAGGATATCATTTATCGTACTAAAGTGATAGGAACACATTTGACCTAATTTGACTGATGTGGTTAGACAACTCTCTTTGACTAGCTTTGGTATAAAAATTGTGGAAGATTATTTTATCTCACTATTTTGTTTTACTTTTATTTTGGTTTTAAAAGAAACCAGGATAGCACAAATGCTGAATGCATATTTAGAGTCTTTGGAAACAGACAATAGTGGAAAATGAATCCTACTTTTAAGGAGGCAGTTTAAAATGTTAGTCTGCCAAGTATAATTTAGGTTTGATGTTATGTAAAAATGTCTTCATGATTCACGGGGTTTTGAGAAGTTGGTTACCTTAGTGATTTTATTTATCTCTCTGATACTGTCTGACAGTTGAAATGTGCTTGGATACACCTGCTGGCAGTTGCTAGTTTTAAACTACAGGAAATTGAAAGCAAGTTGCTTCTAGGATATTGAACCTAGAATTCCTTTTCCATTTTAGCAAGTGGTGCTCAAATAGTGTAAGTAATACCATTGTGAAACTTTGTCTTAATATTTACAGAAGCCTCTCATTAAAATCAGCACATATAGATAGTTACATAGATTTAGATACAGATAGAGAAATACATACAGGATGCTCTCTCACACAGACACACCTATAGAAAATAATGAACACGTGCTATGAATCTAGAGATTAAATCACAATGGGGCAAAGCCAGATTTACATTATACAAAGGGAAACCTACAAGATGCAATAAACCCAGATTATGTTTTTACAAGTAAGTTTAAAAAATACTAAATGGCCAAAGTTTCCTCAAAACAACCAATTTAATGAGTTATTAATATTTGCATTATTTATATAAGCTTTATTCATCTATAAGATGAGTATAAATGGTTCTGAAAGAAGACTTGTCAAAAATTCAGCTTTATTTAAACCAGTCTATCTCTAGGACATCAACAAGATAGCTGATTAGAGATGCCTAACTTCCCCCCACCCCATAACAAAAGGAGGAACAAATAAAATAAACGTTTCGACTTGAGTATCTGGACGAGAGCACTGGTGTACAGCAGGGAAGTGTTAAAGATTCAGGATGGCCATATAGAGAAAAGTAAAAAAGACTGCTTCTGCCACCTCATCTTCCCAGTCAAGATCAGCTTGGAAACAAGAGAGTTCCAAGTGCACCACCCACATTCAATAGGCCATTCACATGCCCCATTAGTTTGTAAACCAACCAAGAGTAGCTGTACCCATCTGGTGGGCCAGGTCTGCTCCCCTCTGCACATGAACAAGTCCAACACTTCACTGAAAAGGGAGCAGTGTCCAAGCTAGTGGGCCAGCCTTGCACTCTCTCAACATCCATACAAACCCAGCAACTCACTCCCAACGGAGCCATGACTGAGCCAGCAGACCAGCCATACAAACTCCTACAGCCTAGGCTACTGAGGCACTCACAGAGATTTCTGACATTCTATGAATGTCATTCTATAACACTCTAAGGAAACTGCATGGAAACCACGTCCACTCGGAACCAAAGCTAACACATGTTACCCAACTGACGCTGTAAAACGTATCTGAGGGTGGAAGACTTGCATTATGAAATCCATCTTATAAAACTAGAAAAAGTGACTATTTCACCAGATATGCAGAAATCAATGCCTAGAAACACACAAAAAATTAAAAAGCAAAACAACATAATACCACCAAAGAAACACAATTCTCCAGTGACTGATCCCAAAGAAATGGAAATTTAGAAATCATCTGAAAAGAAATTCAAAATAATAGTCTTACGAAAATTCAGTGAGATGCAAGAGAATGCACATAGACAGTTCAATGAAATCAGGAAAATAACTTATTATTTGAATGAAAAATCCAACAAAGTGATATCATAAAAAGGAACCAAACAGAAATTTCGGAGCTGCAGAATTCAATGAATGAAATAAAAATGCAATTGAGAGCTTCAACAACAATAGATTAAGCAGAAGAAAAAATGTCTGATTTTGATTTTGAAGACAAGTCTTTTGAAATAACCTAGTCAGATAGTCAGAGATACAATTAAATTAAAAAACATATACTAAATTGTCAAAGTTTCCTCAAAACAACCAATTTAATGAGTTATTAATATTTGCATATTAGTCAGAGATACAAAAAAGAATGGAAGAAAGAGAAGAAAACCTACAGTGTTTATGAGGTACCATTATGTGAACAAATATTTGCACTGTGAGAATTTCAGAGGGAGAAGAAAGGAAGAAAGGCATAGAAACCTTAATAAATAAAGTGATAGCTGAAAACTTCCCAAGTTTTGGGAGAGATATGAACATCCGCTCCATGAAGTTCAGAAGTTTCCAAATAGATTCAACCCAAAAAGATACTCTCCAAAACACATTATAATCAAGCTGTCAAAAGCCAAAGTCAAAGAGAGAACTCCAAAAGCAGCAAAAGAAAAACACTAAGTCACATGTAAGAGTTTCAATAGACTTATCAGCAGATTTCTCAGCAGGAGCGGTTAGGAGAGAACGAGAAGACATAAAGTGTTGAAAGAAAAAATCTGTCGGCCAAGAATAGCACTCAGCAAAGCTATCCTTCATAAATGAAGTAGAAATAGTCTTTCCCAGACAAGCAAAATCCGAAGAAACTCATCAGTAAAGAGCAGCATTACAAAAAATGTTTAAGGAAGTATTTTAACTGAAGGAAAAAGAATGATAGTTACTATCCTGAAAACATGAAAGTATAAAATTCACTGGGAGAGATAAATTCATAGACAAATCACAATAGTCTATTACTGTCATGGTAGTAATACACATTGCCATTACAATATGGTAATACTACCATTATAGTATTTAATATTATTACAGTATTACATATTATAGTATGTAGTATAAATATTTCTAGTATGAAGGTTAAAAATCAGATTTCTAGTATGAAGGTTAAAAATCAAAATGGTCAACAATAATTGTAGCTAAAAAACTTGGTGAGGAACATATAACATAAAAAGATGTAAAGAAATGAAAATTATAAATTGTGGGGCAAGGGCTGATGTCCAGAATATTTGTATGCAACCAAAGTTAAGTTATCAACTTTAGAAAGTCTATATGAGAATTTTTATGTAAGTCCCATTGTAACCACACATAAAAGGTACAGTAGTTACACAAATAAGAAAGAGAAGGGAATCAAAGCTTACTACTACAGAAAACCACCAGAACACAAAAGTAATTAACAAAAGAGGATGAGAGATTCATGGTTGCATGATCTTCGTCTGAGCAAAGATTTTTTGGCTAAGTCTTCAAAGGCGCAGACGACAAAAGCAAAAATAGACAATTAAATTTACATTGAACTCAAAAGCTCCTGCACAGCAGAGGAAACAATCAATAGAGAAAAAGAGACAACCTATAGAATGAGATAATGTATTTACAAACAATATATCTTATAAGGAGTTAATATCCAATATATATAAATTTCTCAAGTAATTCAATAGTAAGAAAACCCATAACCAGATTTTTTTAATGAGCAAAAGAGCTGAGTAGACATTTCTCAGAAGAAGACATACAAATGACTCGCAAGTATACGAAAAAATGCTAAAAGTCACAAACCATCGGGGAAATACAAATCAAAAACACACTGAGGTATCACTTCATGTCTATTAGAACAGCTAAAATTAAAAAGACAAAAGATCACAGGTGTCGGCCAGGATATGGAGGGAAGGGAACACTTGCACACTGTTGGTGGGAATGTAAATTAGTGCAGCCATTATGAAAAATAGTATGAAACGTCCTCAAATATTAAAAATAGAACTACCGTATGATCTAGCAATCCCACTACTAGGTATATCATCAAAGGAAATGAAATAAGTATGTCAGAGACATTTGCACTCTCATATTTATTGTGGCATTATTTATGGTAGTCAAAATAGAGAATCAACTTAAGTGTCCATCAACAGATAAATAGATAAAGAAAATGTGGTATACATATACAAATTCAGTCATAAACAGGATGAAATCCTGTCATTTGTGACAACATGGATGAGCCTAGAAGACATTATGTTAAGTGAAATGCCAGGCGTGGAAAAACAAATACTGCGTGTTGTCACTCATGTGTGGAATCTAAAAAGGTTGATCTCATAGAATTCAATAGAGTGGTGGTTACCAAGGCTCTGGAGGGTAGGAGCAAAGACAAGAGAAGAGATTTGTTAATCAGTACAACGATACAGTTAGATAGGAAGAGTAAGTTCTGGTGTTCTATCGCACAGAAGGGTAGTTAACAATAATGTATAATTCAAAATAGCTGAAAGAGAGGAATTTGAACATTTGCACCAAAAGGAAATGTTATTATTACTATTATTTTTTTAATTGAGACAGAGTCTCGCTCTGTCACCCTGGCTGGAGTGCAATCACAGCACCCTGCAGCTTCCACCTTCTGGCTCAAGTTATCCTCCCACCTCAGCTGCCCGAGTAACTGGGATTTCAGGTGCTTGCCACCCTGCCCAGCTAATTCTCTACTTTTTGTAGAGACAGAGTTTCGCCATGTTGTCCAAGCTCATCTGGAACTCCTAGGCTCAAGCAATCCACCTGCCTCAGCCTCCCAAAATGCTAGAAATACAGACGTGAGCCACCGCGCCTGGCCAAGAAATGTTAAACGTTTAAGGTGATGGATATGCTGATTATGCTGATTTGATCATCACACAGTGTGTGCATGCATTGAAACATCATACCATATTCCATAAATATGTATGATTATCATATGTCAATCAAAAATAATAATAAGAAGAACTAAACTAGGATATTTCTGTTTCTGGAGCTTAAAATGTGAATTCTTTTCAAAAAATCTATTATGTATTCTATGAAAGTCCAAACTCTTCCTAAAATGTATGTGAGTGGTTTGGAAGCTAGCATTCTGTCAGTCACCTCTTGTTCTAAATTACTGCTTGTCCAGAATTATTATTTCTGTTATATGTCATCGGGATGCTGTTATCTGAGTTTTCTCTCTCAGGCATGTCCATACACATACTCAAGCACGTTAGCTGATACATGCACACAAGTGCACATGAAATATAAAGATACAGAATATGGAGAAGTGGAGGGTTACATAGACAAGTCAATTTCAGATTAAATATTTCATATTCTTATTCATTATTTCACAAAGTCTCCAGCCTCTAAGATGAGTTCTCGTCTTCCCTCTTTCCTTTTCTCTTTCTCTTCTTCTTTCTCCTAGATTACTCTCAGAATTCCAAAATTCCTATTACACAGATGCTCTCCCATGCCTTCAGGCTTAGCTTAGCCTTATTTTGCACATCAGACCCCTCAAGAAGTTTAACAGATCAAAAGGCCTTTCTTTTAATAAGATCTTAGAAAGCAGTTGCAATTATACATTGCATTTATATTTATCTATTGCACAAGTTAAAATCACAAAAGAAGCAATAATTTTCCATTAGAAATAAAAGCCTATAATAAAATTAGTGTTAGGATTAACATGACATCACAGTTCTTTTTTGTTGCTGTTGTTTACATACTCATTTTCACCTCTTTTCTCACTCAGAAGCTTTGATTTCATTTCTTGTCACTTTTTATTTTGTTTCAGTACTCAGGTCCTCTGTCAAATGCTGCTGTATCCATTATTCATTCTGTAAGTTTGCCGTGTTGTGTATAACCAGTCACGTTCTAGGCCACTGGGACTGTCCAGGATCGCTATCATCCATGCACTGGCTCCAGGGTTAAAACGAATAACCTCTCTATCCTCTAACAGGGTAATTCTCAAACTTTGGTCTCAGGATCCTTTAACCTTCATAAAACTATGGAGACCCTCAAATAGTTTCTGTTTATTAAGGTGACACCCAGCGATGTGCTGGAGCCGAGAAGCAGCATCAGCCAAAACTGATTCTGAACATCTCTCAACTGTGCTTGCTGTGACTTCATGTTGGTAGCTTCCAAACGACCACGGCAGGTGTGTTTCAATAGTGTGATGGAGTCCGCTAGCAAAAATGATTACTTATTAGATTTCCAGGAATTTCTCAAGCCAGTCTTTAAAATTAATTATTAAAAATTAAATTACATAAACTAAATAAAATAAAATAAAAATTAAAAAATATTAAAAACAAATGTAATAAACATTTCTTATTATTACACTATTACCTATTCTTTTGAGGTTAATTTCTACTATATTTGCACGGTGGAAATGCTATTTAATGTTGTCTTATTGTGCATCCCTTTAAGACTCCCCGTGGCCGGGCGCGGTGGCTCAAGCCTGTAATCCCAGCACTTTGGGAGGCCGAGACGGGCGGATCACGAGGTCGGGAGATCGAGACCATCCTGGCTAACACGGTGAAACCCCGTCTCTACTGAAAAAAAATACAAAAAACTAGCCGGGCGAGGTGGCGGGCACCTGTAGTCCCAGCTACTCAGGAGGCTGAGGCAGGAGAATGGCGGGAACCCGGGAGGCGGAGCTTGCAGTGAGCTGAGATCCGGCCACTGCACTCCAGCCTGGGCGACAGAGCGAGACTCCGTCTCGGGGGAAAAAAAAAAAAAAAAAAAAAAAGACTCCCCGTTCGGTGATGTGAGGTCGATGGCTTGAAATCAGCCATGGTCATATTTATACCACAAAATTGGCAAGTGCTGCAATGCAGGGCTTGATTTGTTGTTTTGCCGATTTAAGAAAATGTATATTAGGCAGATTATATTTAAAGTGTTTCCAGTCTGTAACAGTTATATTAGGAAATGTGAAAAAAAGACTGAGGAAATAATCTAATATTCAAAACATATTATCATATTCAGCTTAAAAGTCAATCCCTATGAATGAGTGAAGTTCCAATTTGTGAATCTGCTGTTTCTCATTTGTTTCACTTGTTAATGCAGACGTTCATGTTGGAACTTCTTTTGGAAAACTAGTTGTTAAATGTTTACTATGACATCGCCGGAGTCTTTACCATAGAAAATCAGGACTTCTTATCTTTTTAAGAGAACCAGTTTACCAGCATGCCACTAGTGATACCATTGACATTTTAGACAAAAATTTGTTCTTTTTAAAAATAACAACAGTAAACTTTTTAGATGTTAATATAACAATAATGTATAGCCACTAACATTGTAATATAAGCATCATTTTAAGATAGCTGTATTTACTAAAACAAAAAAAAATTTAATGAAAATAATGATATTGTTTTATATTTTTCCAAATCTTTTCAGTATCTGGTTTAATAAAAGATAGCTAGATTTTTACATCTGCCTCTGGAAGCAAGCAGTTATGCTAAATTATTTTGTTTTAATATACGAAAACAATTATCTTAGTCTGTGTTACAATGAAAGAATACCTGAGAATGAGTAATTTATGAAGAAAAGGGGTTTAATTTGGCTCAAGTTTCGGCAGGCTGTACAGGCAATGTGGTGCCAGCATCTGCTTCTGGGGAGGCCTCAGGAAGCTTCCAATCACAGCAGAAGGTGAAGGGGGCTCAGGCCCCACACATGGCGAAGGGCAGAGCAAGAGAGAGAGGGAGCAGGTGCCACACTCCTTTAAATGACCAGATCTCATGTGAACTACCAGAGAGAGAACTCACTCACTTATCACCAAGAGGAAGGCAATAAGCAAATCATGAGGGATTCCCCTCTATGATCTACACACCTCCCACCAGGCCCACCTCCAACACGTCCAACACTGGGAGTTCATTTCAACGAGAGATTTGGAGGCAGCAAACATCCAAACCATATCATCAATACAGTGTCGTAGAGTGACATAGAGATGTGCAGTTTAAATGGGAGACTCACAGACCCACAGAAATGTCACAGAGACTGAGAAGGGTCCTTACATTACATTTGTCACATTTAAAGGCTTCGAGGGTGACATTAAATTTCCAGCGAGTGTATACATACAATTGATTCTCATTATTTGTGGTAGTTATGTTTTATGATGTCACGTGAACATTGACTTATCAAATCCTAAAGGAATTACAGATTTTGTGAATCTATGGTCACATTTTTACAAACTGATTGATACTTAAACTTGTATGTGTTTCTGTTTAAAGACACCTATTTAATATGTATTTTTGATTCATTAACTTAGCACTTGTGGCCAACAGCACTCTTTTCTTTCTCTCTTTCTGTTTTTTTGTTTGTTTGTTTCACGGCTTACTGCAGTCGTTACCTCCTGGGCTCAAGCAGTAGGTCAACCTCATCCTCCCAGGTAGCTGGAACTACAGGTATATGCCACCTCGCCTGGCTAATTTTTGTAATTTTTTGGTGGAGACGGGTTTCCCCATGTTGCCCAGGCAAGTCTCGAACTCCTGGGCTCAAGCAGCTCACTCACCTCAGACTCCTGAAGTGCTGGGATTACAGGCGTGAGCCACTGTGCCCAGCCAGCCAACAACATTGTAACTCATGCCTGAATGAGGCTTATCTAACACATGCATTTTTTTCCCATAAAACACCTCACAGCCTTCTTACGCTTGGGAGCACTCGATAGCAAGCACATCAACACTATGCTTGTAGGACATCCAAGCATCAGAAACATCAACACAAACCCCACAATTTCATGAAACTCATGGCACAAAGTAAACTGCAGAAAAGGAGACAGGTTTCCAGTAAGAGAGCTGCAACCAGAAGGCAGAGTGTGCCCTTGTTCAACCTCAGCTGAGATGGGCTACTAAGGTTTTTAGTGCTCCGAGCACATCCGTGAATGACTGCAATAGAGTCACCAATTATTGATTTGAGGGTCATAAATAAATGTTAGTGATTAGGCAAATTCACAAATGCACAATTTATGAAAAATGAGGATTGACTGTGTATGTATAGCTTATATCTCTCTATATATATTACATTTGTGTGGATGTTTATCATATATTATAAATGTATATTTATACATTATATGTGTATATTTATGCATTATATTTTAAGGAAATAGAAGATAAATATTTTATATTGATAGATGATAGAGGGTATCAGGGCACTTCTAATTTCTTAAAATAAGAGAGTGAAGCATAATTTCAAGAATGTTGTTTATCTAAATTAATTCTTACTTTAAAGTCTGCAATATCAATTTTTGAACACAAATTTTAACAAGAAATCCTAAACACGTAAGGACTACAAAATGTGAAAAAATTAGTTTTACTAAACGAGAGTGCAATGTGATTGGGCAGTTCGTCAATCAGTCATGTAACATGCTCATTGGCTAAAAATGGACACAGAGGAAAAACTGATTGGTGACAGATGGAGAAGCCAGAAAAAAGAAAAATAAAAATTAAAAAAAAAAGAGAGAGAGAGCATTGCCTAGAAGGTGGCAAGCAGTTGAAAAGAGCAAAAGTGGTAAAAGACATGGTGAAATTTATGGAGTAAGTAAATAAATCAGCCTGTTAAGTGCAGTGAAAGAAAATGAGTGGAATCATTGGTGCTTTGACAATTAGCTCTACATATTCTAAGAACATGATGAGATTTAATTCTGATGCGAACAGGCCCATCAACTACTTGCTTCCACCACTTTCCATGGAGATTCAGCATAGAATGACAGCAAACTAAACCACACATTCTGATAGCCTATTCAGTTATACACAGAGAAATGTTAGGACAGATCTAAGAGTATTTGAGCTGAATGTTAGCCATATGGAATCTTCCAGTAAACTGCAAAGAAAAAGAAACTTAGATACGAAAGCTGTGTCAGAGTGAAATGAGAGCATTGACGTCTTAATCTAGAGAGATGAAAATTTTTTGACATATTATTGATTAATGTAAGAGTAACATCATTGCGAGATACCAACACCGAGAATAATCTTCTATATCATTAAAAATGAATCTCTCTGTTAGATTATATAATACTTTGTATATACAATACAATTTATCATACATAATTTGCTAGAACGCGCACTGCCAATTTTAACATTGAGACTGTTCTCTCTAAATCTTACCATAGAGGCTTTTACATTGACTATTACTGTGAAACCCATGGTCTAGGGTATGGGCTCTGAAAACAGAAACTTCAGCTGGTCATTCCTCCCCATCTTCTGCACGATATGAAGCTCGTGGTCATTGTTGTATCATGCATGTGGCTCAACTGAGATTTTCCATTTATTTATAAGAACTAAGAATCCATTATCTGGCAGAATCATTGATTTTTTTTTTTTTTTTTTTTACAAAAGAGTTTTATGCAAAAACATGAATCAAAGGAGTTTTATGCAAAAATATGAATATATTTTCAGAACTGTGGCTTTGGCATTTCATAGTCATTCTGTAGCAACAGATGACTAGTGGAATCTTTTAAAGTATAATTAGAAAACTACAAAATTTAAAATAATTTAGAATTCTTTTAAGAAAAGTATTTCTTACCATAATGTGATTGTTACAGTTTTCAAGTGTCCATTTATCTCTCAGTTTCTGAATGATTGTCAAATCTGTCCATGGCAGTAATCAACAAATTGATCATAACTTGAATTATAATCAGTTTTACTGCCTTGTTTTGAGATTGGGTCTCACTATATTGCCCAACTCCTGGCCGCAAGGAATCCATCCACCTTAGCTTGCTAAGTAACTGGGATTACAGGTGCTTGTCATCATGTCCAGCTTGCTTTGGATGAGATAAATCTAATAAATTCTATTTTTAAAAGAGCTTCCTGATTAGAATATTATCATGGTTTTTGAATTTAACAAGTTTTATGTGTTTCTTATAAGACACAAAAAAATGACTGTTATTCTTACTATACATGAAAAAACAAAAATAAAATATATATTTTTAATTTAAGTATGCTAAAGAATAAGAAAGAATAATTTTTTATTGATAATTATACAATCCCTCATATAAATTCCAACACAGATTATCTTGATTAGCAAAGGAGCTCTTCTCTAAAAGGTAGTTCAAAGACCCAGATTTTTCTATTTATTTTGTGGCTTTGTGATTTTCTATAAAGTTGCCACACTTGTTTTCAATAAATCATGGGATGATAAAAGCATGGGAAAGGTACCAACATTGTAAAACTCAGGGCAAACACACATCACTTCTGCTCAGATCCTGTTGTTAAAATCTGCTCAGATGGCCCTACGGTATTTCAAGAACAGCTGCCGACTGACGCAAGTTTTGTTGCTGGGATCTAGCAAGAAATATTTGTTATTTAAAATAAATATCTTGGAGGGAAGGTAGATGTATCTATCACAACTGAAATGTAAAATTTTAACATTTAAATCTGACGTCCATTTAAAAGTGAATTATTAAATAAAACAGTAGGAGTGTCACACAGAATAGTTCCATTTCCCTGTAAACCTTCCGTTCTCTGACTATTCATCTGTCCTCTCCTCCCTCCTTCTCCCCTAAGCCCTGACAACCACTGATCTTTTTATGATCTCTACATTTCGCCTTTTATTAGATTGCAATATAGTTGGAAGCATATGTATGTAACAGTATGTAACCCTTTTCAGATTGACTTCCTTTACTCAGTAATAGGAGTTTACGTTTCCTGTGTCTATTCATGGCTTCATTGATCATTTCTTTTTAGCACTGAATAATATTCCATTGTGTGTTGTACCATAGTTTATTTATCCATTCAACTACTGAAATATCTTGGTTACTTTCAAGTTTTGGAAATTATGGATAAAGCTGCTATAAGCATCTGTGTGCAGGTTTTCATGTGGATCTATGTTTTCAAATCATTTGGGTAAATACAGGTGGGTACGACTGTTGCATCTTATGGTAAGTAGTTTTGTAAGAAACTGCAACACTGTCTTATGAAGTATTTGGACCATTTCTCATTCCTATCAGCAATACATAAGAGTTCTCATTGTTCCACATCCTCGCTGCATTTGCTGTTTCCCTTATTTTTGATTTTTGCCATTCTTGTAAGTGTATAGTAGCATCTCATGCTGTTTTAATGTGCCATTACCTAAAGGAATGCGAAGTTGAGCATCTTTTCATATCCATAATTGCCACCTGCATATTTCCTTTGATGAGGTGTCTGTTCAGTTTCTTTGCTCAGTTTTTAAATGGGTTGTTCATTTTGTTTATTGTTGTGTTTTAAGAGTTCTTTATATTTTTTGATAATAGCTATTTATTAGATATGCCTTTTGCAAATACTTTCTTTTAATCCGGTCTTTCTTTATATTCTCTTGATAGCATCTTCACAGATCAGAATTTTTAAAATCTTAATCAAGTTTTATGGATCGTGCATTTGGTGTCGTATCTAAAGAAATCATCACCACTTACAAGGTCATTTCGATTTTCTCCCATGTTTTCTTTTAGGAGTTTTATAGTTTATACAACTGTTCTGAAGACTTTTGCTGCCACAGGAACAAAGAAATGGGGTGGTGCCAGGAGAAGGGGGTTGTGGCCAAGAACAACATTCACTGAAATCATTATATCAAAAGCACGGGATTGCCTAAGGATATCATCCTTGTGTATGTGAGAGGTGATGGAATCCACGGTACAGATGGAGGGCATGGTCTTAGATGGGATCATGGCTCATTCATCTACGTGCATAGCAGGAATGCAAAGTATATGGGTGCAAATGCTAGAAAGTGAATGAGTGTCATAGTGAGAGTCTGCAAAGTTATATTCTAAAGGCTTAATTTTTTCAGTGAAAAGAAAGTAGAGAACACAAATGGGAAAGTGGTGCTGGGTGTCTGGGGAGAGAGGAGCAGAAAATAAGGGAGTGAATGAGCTGGGAAAGTATAAATCGCTAAGGACCCTTTGGAAGTTCCCAGTGATAAATTTGAAGGGCAAGTTCAGTCATCATGGTTGCATGTATTTCTCCAGCTAGGTGAACTATGGAAATGCAAGCAAGACTTGTGGGTTATCTCAGGTTGTGGCATTCTCCAGTGAGGACGATGAAACAGGTGAGGAAAAGGGGATTGAGAGTATATGGAAGGAAGGGATTATATTGAGTAAGCAGAGGGTTAAATGAGGTAGTTAAGGAAAGGAGGCATTCTAACGTAGAACCAACAGATTAGAGAACCTGGGAGGGTAGAAAGATGATTGAAACTGGGCTGCTAAAGGGATGGAGCTGAAAGTCTGGGAAGCGCTGGTTGGAGAGTGTGATACAGGTACTGAGATAATGGAGAGTCCAGCATTGTTGCCGATGGCAAAGCCAGAGACTGGCCATGGCTGTGAGTGACTGAGGTTGGGTGTGTGCCTGTGAAGATCATCAGAAGAGAGTATTTTAAATACCTTGAGGATAGGGGGTTGGAAGGATCATCATGTTAAGACAGGGATATTTTGGACAGAGTGGCAGTGAGTCAGGAGCTAAAAACATCAGAATGAGGGAGAACAATTACGGGATATGCGTATGACAACAACTGTAAGGAACAGTGGCTGACACAATCTGCTGAGGCGGGATTCAAACGGGAAGGTTTTTAGGAAGGGGGGTGCGGTGTGATCTGAAAGCAGCAGTGAAGAGAAGGGAGGTCCCCTCCTCCAGGTGCTGTAGTAAAAGCAGTGTGGGAGAAAGAAGCGCCCCTGTTTCGGAGGGCTGCCGGGGAAGCTGGGCCCTCAGGAGGCGACTTGACGGAGTCCATAGGAGCCAGAGGATGAAGGGCCAGTCTCTGGAGAGGCTGAGGATGCAGGCGATTTGGTTGATGCTGGATTGCGATTCTAAAAGGGCCAGGGGTCGGATTTGGGGTTTGGAAGGAATGAGGCAAGCAAAGAGAACGGGAGATGTGCAGTGACCTGATTGACTGAGTAATCATCCCTAGAAGGTTAATTTTGTTTGCCAATTGCTGGATTAAAACCATTCGATTCTGAAGCTGACCACTGGAATAAAAATAAATGAGGCAAGTCAGAGGAAAACGGGTTTATCCTGGAGTGTAGCACCCTTTAGCCCTTAATACCCTAAACCTGAACCCAATCCTTCCATTTTGTAAGCTATTATGTTATTCATTCAATAATATTTACAGAGAATATACTATAGGTCAGGAAGTGAGTAGACGTTGGGAATGCAAAGAAATTTGTTAGCTAAAACTAACATTAAACTAAAACTTAAACTAAACCTCCGCAGTTTGCATGTTTACAACGGCAGGTATTTCTGTGCAGCTTCTTGTTGCTTTCTCTGCTGGCCTTAGTACTTGTGGTTTCTTAATGGTGACTTTGCTTCCTATTTTGTTTAGAATGTGAGCCTTCTGACACATAACAGACGATGCAGAAGAGTTATGAAGTAAGCACACATTTTTTTGCCTTAGAATGCTTAAAGCAGCTTCACATCCAGTCCAAACGAGTGTTATCACCAAGGCCAAAACATTGCACCAAATAGAGGTCACAGCTTGTCCACCTCAAATTTTGTCAGTATTTACAAAGTGCACAGCAGGTTATATCATAATGAAAACACAGATAAAATAACAAATAAGTTAAAAGGAGCACTCTCTAATCAAAGGTTATACAAAATGAAATGAAAAGGTAGTGGTTTTAAAACTTACAAATGTTTTAAAATACGAACCCTCAATGCTATTATAACATTGTTTTCATATACTGCTGTCAAGGGCATAAACTGGTTCCATTTGCCCAAACAGTACCAGTCAGTTCAGTTCTAAAATCCTTTTATTTAGCATCTATTCTGTACAAGAGTCTGTGCTGGGATATGAGAACAGAAAAATAAATACTAAAGCGTTTTTTAAAGGAGATTTTAGTATTTTGGAAAATTAAAAACACATTTTAAGAGTTTTAACAATAACCATTTCTCCTGACACAAAAACTCCATATGTAAAAAACTAACTCTAGAAAATTAGTCATATATATAATCTCACTAATGTGTGTGTATATATACACACATACGCACACGTACATTTATTTTCATTCTAGAATTTTTTATATATATATAAAAACATGTGAATATTTAGAATTATAAAAAGGATTCGGTCCTTAAAAATTATATGTACAAAGAATGTTGATGGCAATAGAAATGTTTGTAAAATATAGGCTTTAAAATGCAGTTTCAGTAATATATAAACAAATATATATGAATATGAAAGAAAAATATTATACTAATATATTAACAATGGTTATCTGTAGGGTATTTTTATTTTCTTATTTATAAGTTTTATTTTAAAAAACTAATTTGCCACAAATTAGTTTTATAATTATCTTTTACAAAACACATTTTAAAGTGTATGGATGAGGAGAAACTTTCTCACAAGTGTATCATTTTATTCTAGCTTATTCCATATTTTTATAGTATTGGTGACTTAAGCTAAGTAAAGGGTAGTATCTGAGGGCAAGATGTCAGAATTCGTCATAAGTCCTTGCTGACCCGTGTTCTCCACAGCAAAGCATCCCATTTGAATGTGAGCTTCAGCAATTGAGAAAAACAATTGCAGGGATTTTCACTGTCTAATGACTCCATCCTGTCTTGGGAAATTAACACTTGGGTATTAACTATTTCTCAAATACAATTAGCCTCCATGGACAAGAGCCAGTGTGTGCAAAGTTTCCCAGGTATGCTCTGGCCTGGTGCTAACTGGTGTCCTTTTATTTCTAATGTGCTTGGTGCAATAACACAGATGGATCCATCACAACTGATTTCATTTTCATGTCGTGAGTTGCACTTTTCAATATGTAGACGTGTATGTTGTTCACTGAATATGATGAGCATTTGTAGTGTAATTGTTTATACTAAGAATTATACCATTGCCATCAGCATTAGAGCATTGTGAAGTGAATAAAGCATAATAAGACCACTTTCCAACCTCATTCTAATCATAGATTAATAATGATATGTTATGCTTCAAAGACCGTATTATTTCATTTTTCTGTAGTTGCCATACAGATTCTGCAGTCAGACAGATTGGGGTTGCTAGGTCAGCTCTGCGCCTTCTTTGCTGAGGGAATCGGCAACTAAGTTCACCTCTTGAAGCTTCAATTTACTCTTTTCTAAAATAGGGATTTTACTACCCAGAGTATTGTTATAGGGACAAGCACCTGGTATACTATACACATTCAATAAATGGTAGCTGTAATCTTAAAGTGTTTAAAATGTAATTAGCAAAGCTATCATACAAGTGTTACCATTTTAACAGTTCCCATAACCCTACCAAGCCAGTGATCAATTTACTGTTTAAAACTGTTTACGTGGAAATTACTACTGGAATTGTTTGAACACTTAATTTGTATTCAAGGATAACCTGATGTACACATACAAAATATATTCAACTTATATGGAAGTAATGGGGACACCAGCATTGCAGAACGGTTGTGAACTGTATGGCTCGAAGTCACTCAATAAGGAAAAAAACAAGGATGAAAATAACTTTCTAAGCCAAAGTCAAAACCACTGGTGAAGATCACCATTCCTACTGTCTGGCATACTCTCTGTCCCCTCCTTTTTCTATTAAATATGCTGATGAGGTTTTCTTTTTTAAAAGGCTTACAATGTTTCACATTTAAACCATTTTGTTTTTTATTTGTGTAAATCCTTATTACCAGGCTACTAGAGTCTATGGTATTTATCATGCAGTAATGCAGAAAGAACTCTCAATCCATTGATTTTCCATTCTTGTCTCCTGCAGACATTCTTTAGTGTGTTACCTGCCTAGAAAAATGCAATAATGATGAAGGTTTAAGAAAAACATGCTGTTCTAAACTATATTCAGTTGCACAGCATAAAGTAAAATCAATACTCATGATGGAAATAACTTTCCTTTTTCCTCCTGAAAGCACCCTTCACCTTTCTTCAAAACAGTGACATTGTCACTATCTGTGTCACAACCTGTGTCACTATCTCTCCGAGATGGAGCTCTCCTACTGTCACCAAGCCTTAGTCTAAGGTTGGTCAATTACAACTGATGCTCAATATCTAATGCACTGTGGTCTATGGTGGACATCTATTTGTTGTTTCTGAGTAAGAGAAGTAAGACACTGAATGACACCACTAGTTGAACTGCTGGGGTAACACAGTACTATTACTGCCTTTTAACGAAGTATCATTAAATAAGATAGTAAAATCTTCTCCAAAATTTAAAGTGTAAATCACTCTGATGTGAATAAGAATTCCCACTAATGTTTTCAAATTCTCAAAAGCATAATGAAAGTATCAATCATAAATATATACATATATAACTCACCATAATTAAAATGATTTATTTGCTTGATTTAATGCTTTTAGATAAGCTTTTAATATTACTAAATCAAAGTAAGAGGTCTAGCAATTTCCAATTTCAAAACACAATATATTATTGATCTGGAAGACTTTAGGCATATTCTAAGAACTAATAATACCACGCCTGTAATCCCAGCACTTTGAGATGCCAAGGCAGGTGGATCATGAGGTTAGGAATTCCAGACCAGCCTGGTCAACATGGTGAAACCCCCATCGCTACTAAAAATACAAAAATTAGCCGGGTGTGGCAGCAGGCACCTGTAATCCCTGCTACTCAGGAGACTGAGGCAGGAGAATTGCTTGAACCTGGGAGGCAGAGATTACAGTGAGCCAAGATCATGCCACTACACTCCAGCCTGGGTGACAGAGCAAGAGTCCGTCTCGGAAAAAAGAAAAAACAAAAAACTAGTAATAAAAAATAAGTCTACTCAATTTTTTTCAAGGCCTTCTCAGAACCACTAAATTGACTGACATGAAGATTTTTGTTCATATTATGTTTGTCTCTGAGGCTTAGTCATTTAGGCTCTGAATCTTAATGCAAAGCCGGCCTTGCATTAAGGAAATGGAGAATTTAGGAGATAATGAACATAAAGTATTTTGAAATTTAAATAAGTCAATAATTAACACTTCTGAAAAGAAATATGAAAAATGGAGTTTTATTCTCCTTTTTCAAAAGAAGATATGATTGTAGTAGTGCAACTACTCTTTTCCAAAGTATAGCACAATATATATACAAGAAAAAAATAGTAGGAAAGAATGGCATGGGTGACATTATAATTAATGGTATTTCTGATTTTTATATGAAAAATGACTAGAAATGTTCTTAAAAGCTAACAGGAAACTCAATTCTAAATATTATACTTTATAAAAATGCTTAAAAATTCATTCGAATAGAGGTGTCAACTATTTCTATTATAAAATACTAACGGATGCAGAAAAATATATTAAGGAAAACTATTCAGCTATTGACTTATTCCATTTCATACACATACATAACTACTACCCAGAGCAAGGACTAGAATATTGACAGAAAGCCAGTAAACCCTCAGAGGTTTGTTTCTATCATAAACCCTCCCTTTAACCTCTAAAAAATGACTACTTATCTGAAAATCATGTCATCCATTCATTGCTTGCCTTTTCACTACCCAAGTTTGCATTCCTACATACTGTAGTATAACTGTGGCTAATTTTTAACTATATAGAATTGGAATCACATATCTATGTTTACTTTTTACCTTTCATCATTTGTTCACATTAAACATGATGCTTTTGAATTCATTCATATTATTTTGTATAATAATATGTCATTTGTTTCAAAGTATGTTATTGTGTAAATATACCACATTTTATTTATTCATGCTACCGCTGAACATTTAGATTATTTTGAAATTATGTCAATTATGAATAATGACCCCATGAACATTCACATTGTATCTCTCCTAGAACACATACACCTATGCTTTTGTTGAGTATTGACAGACTGTCTCTTAACCAAACTTCAGCTAGGCTCCTCTGAGCCCTCTTCTCAATAAGGCTTCAACCTTGGCTCCATCCTGCCTTCAGCCTCCTTCGTCCAGTATTAGCCCGTCGGCTAAGCCGGTTTGAGAATCTTCCCACCCTTGATATCTGACCACGTTTTATGTTTAAGTCCTTGGCTGGCCTTTCACAAGAAACCTGTTAGGTCAGTTTATCAAGAATCTTCCTACCCTTAGTGATTTTCTATCCACTGACCGCCTCACTGTGCTCTTTAAATTCTCAGATATCTCTCCTGTATCAGGAGCCCAATCTCTTTTCCCTATCACAGCAGTCTTGAATAATGTCTTCCTAACTTTTTTAACGTGTGTCAGAATATTTTTAATCGTGTATGTTGAGGAATATATTGCTTAGTCATAGGACATATGCATCTTAAAATTAATCAATATTTCCTATCTTCTGCAATGATTATAACAATTTATATATCTACTGTCAATATATGAGAATTTTATGATTTCCCCTTGTCTGCCATCCCCTGGTTCTTTAAATTCTAGCCATTCTTATGGATGTATCATAAATTTTATTACGGTTTAATTTGTATTTCCCTGGTTACTGATAAGGTGAAGCACATTTCCTCATGCATACTGACCATTTAAATCATTAGAATATCCCACTTTGTGTCTTGTATATGTTAACTTATACCTGTTTGGAGCTTTAGCTTATGTTCTCATGAGTTTTCTCTCTATTTCTTGTTTACATGAAGTTATCTATATATTCTCAAAATAGGTCTTTGTGATTACATGTGTTGCAAATAACATCTTTTCCCCTCTTTAATGCTGAATTTTGGTTTACATTTAGAGATGTTACATTTCATGCCATTTTGTTTGTACATTTTTTCTCTATGATGAGTGTTTACTTGTATTCTGCTTAAATCTTTTTCTAGTCTGAAGTCATATGCTATTAGTTAAATTGATTTGCTTGTTTCATTGATTGTATGTTTGTGAGCGTGTTTTGCATGTCTATGTTCAATCTCTGCGGGTTTCAGATTTTTTGTGTCCGATATGCAATAACATTCAAAGTTTTGGGGTTTTGTTTGTGAGGAGCTTCTCTTGTCTTCGCACCATTTATGAAAGGACTGCCTTTCCTCCACCGCTTCGATGTGACATTTCTGTTGTAAATCAAGTGTCCAAATCTCCACGGGGCTATTTGAAGCACTCTATTTTTTCCCTGTTCTGTCATCTACCCTTGCATCAGAACCATATGCTTTGGAACTTGGCTTTATATATGGCAGTGCAAGTCCTCCCACATTTTTCTCCAAGAGTGCTTTGGCTATTTTTGGATCTTTGCATTTCCATGTCAATTTTAGAAATATCTTGCCAAGTTTTATATAAAATATTGTGAATGAATGATTTAATTTGCAGGCAGAAGCCTTTTAGTGTCTCCTAACTGACATTATCTGAGCGTGGTGGAGCATCCGGGAACAGTATGGAGTTTGTAGGGAAGATAACATCTTTTAAGGTAATTGGCTTCTACCACTCAAGCTGCCCCATACTCTAAGGCTTGTTCATTCGGATGTCAGCAGACAGGCACACTTGCCATAAAACTTCCTGGTTCTGGGAAGCAGAAACATACTGTTTCTTATATGAGGGGAGAAATGTGAAGGAGCTTTTTCCTGGGGTCTGAGGACAAGATTAATAGGAGAGAATGCATGAGTGGTGCTGTGCCTCCTGCACCCTCTGGGAACCAAATCTTGAGTAAAACAGGTGCTCACACATCCTTTAATAAATGCATAGAATATGTGCATGAGATATCCAGGACTGTTTAAGAGCAGGAGCCCACATTCCCAGCCTAAAGCCAATATACTTAAACAGATTGGAAAAGCAGTTTCCCTGGGATTTGTGGATCATGCGCAGATTAAGCCCCACATGAGACCTAGAGTTAGACAGCAAACAGTCCTTAAGGAAATACCACGATCTTACTTGGAATTAGAATGCTTCATTTAGACCTACATCTTACGTTTGTATGCTGTGTCTAAATATTTAAATGTTTCCCATCAAATCGCTGGTATCTCAGCCTGCCTTCCCAGGCAGGGTCTTCTTGCACCCTCTGCTGAGGTTCAGTCTGTGAGATGGACTAGCTTTCTCCCTTCCAACATGAGTGGGAGTGAGAATTTGCAGAACGGAAGTGAAGAATGGAAGCTGGGCCCGGGCCCAGGCCTCCAGGGCAGGGACTAGACCTGCCAGGACGAGGGTGAGGTCTGATCAGATCAAGACTTCCAGGTTACCTGGCAGGAAGCTTTCTGCTTAAGCCACACATGTTCACCTGAACATTTCCAATCGTTTTTCTCAGCCCCAGGCAGAGCTAAATCCTTGAGAAGAGAGGAAGGAAGAAGCGCAGTTGTCTGGGATACCTCGTCTACCTGGACTTTGAGGCAGCTCATGTTGAACAAAAGCAGCGACTCTTTCTCGGTTTTCTAGAGTAGAGCCTGTGATTTGCCCTCACCCACACCCAGTCCCTCCTTGCAAACACAATCCTACACTCGTGCTATACTTTGGGGGCTCAATACTGCTCCTGGGGTGTTACCAAATCTGGAACTTTGCCAAAGCAGGTGTGAATGAATTCCATTTATCCTGGATTGTAGAAACCATTGCATTTTAGCTATGTTTTCAACTTAAAAACATTACTTTCATAGATTAGGTATCATAAAATGTATAACCTTTTTTTGACATTTATTCTTTTAAAAAAAAATATACACCAGAAGCTTTAAAAAACGAAAATGGCCCAGAATTCTACTAATCTCTCAGAAACCCTTGTCTATACAGTAACAAAGTGAGCATTCTTACCACTTATAGTAATAATAAAATGTAATAAAGCACTCTGCAAAATACTTTGTGCAAGACGTTTGCTACATGTTAGAATCATGGCCTGGCGGCCATCCCACTCCTGACATTTTTCATCTTTGAGACTCAGGTTCTTTTAAAAGTTGCCCTGGCAATGTGATTGCACAGTCACACTTGAAAGCCATTGATCTCATGTTCATTAAGCTCCTGGTCTGTGCAGGACACTACTAAACTCCTTGAATATATTTTCTTTCTTTCTGTAATAAAACTTCATCCTCACTTTGTTATCATGACCTGGAGGGCCTAAAGGATCTGGCTCCTGCCTGTTTCCTGGCTCAGTTGTCTCCAGGACCTCTGGCTTCTGTTTGTGCTTTCAAAGCACCAGCTGCAAACAGAAAGCCACACACATTCCCTGTGCCTAGGTCACTTGTCCTGCACATATTCACAGTTGCTGCTTGATTCTCATTCAGGTCTCAGTTCAAAAGCCTTCTCCTCAAATAGGCTTTCATGAACTCTTAGCCAGTGGCCTTCCTCCTGTCACTCTTTATCATACCACACCACTCTCTTGGCTCTCTTCAGAAAAATTACTTCTTACAATCCTTTTTTTTTTTTTTTTTCCTGAGACAAAGTCTTGCTCTGTCACCAGGCTGAAGTGCAGTGGTGCAATCTCAGCTCACTGCAACCTCTGCCTCCCAGGTTCAAGAGATTCTCCAGCCTCAGCCTCCCGACTACAGGCGCATGCCACCATGCCCAGCTAATTTTTGCATTTTTTTTAGTAGAGATAGGGTTTCACCATGTTGGTCAGGATGATCTGGATCTTTTGACCTCATGATCCGCCCACCTCAGCCTCCTAAAATGCTGGGATTGCAGGCATGAGCCACTATGCCCAGCCTACAATCCTATTGT
The DNA here is from genome assembly GCF_000951045.1 of Mandrillus leucophaeus. Lineage (NCBI taxonomy): Eukaryota > Metazoa > Chordata > Mammalia > Primates > Cercopithecidae > Mandrillus > Mandrillus leucophaeus. The sequence continues at coordinate 7,891,072 of NW_012101587.1, read as the reverse complement.
TTATATATATAATCTGCTTATACATTCTTTTATAGGGAGAGAACTAAAATTGCTTATTTTGTTACATTGCCAGTAGAAAAAAGACTGCTTGGGACATAACAGGTACACAATAAATATTTGTTGAATAAAAATTGAATATATAAACCTTAAAGTGTCACAGGATCCTTGGGGTGTCACTTCACCAGTCAGAAACCTCTGTGGGCAGTGGCATCTTTTTCCGAGTTTTTATAGGGCCCACTGGGCTCATTCTGCCCACTAGGCCTGGCAAGCTGTGCTCAGCTGATACCACCAGCCTGGATGCCACACCTGCCAAAGGCGAGCCAGGCACAGAGCAGTGAAGGGTGTGTGAGCAAGTGAGCACAGGGTCTGGTCACTGTGCACAACCAGACACACTACCTCCCTGCGATGCTGCGGCTGGACCAGGTGTACCACAAGCAGCTTCCACTGCAGGTACCAGGGAATGCAATGGTGCCCAGAAGCTTGGAGACGACAGGAACCACAGAGCCCCAAAGAGGGTGTCACAGCCCTGGCTCGGGGAGCTCCTAGATTTGGGCTCCCCAAAGGGCTGCAGCTCTTCTCTCTTTCTGTCTTCTCTCCCTCTCATCACTCGCAACATGGTGAGTGGAGGTGGACGTGTTTCAGACCCATTTGTGTTAGAGCTCTTTCAGTCCCACAGTTTGGCAGGTTCTGAGTTCCTGTCTTACATCCAGGAAGAATGAGGTAAGCAGACAACTGGAGGTTGAGCAAGGTGAAAAGGTGCTTAATTGAGGACAGTACAGCTCTCAGAAGACCTGAAGTGGGTAGCTCCTTTCCACAGGCAGGTCACACCATTGACTCTGCAGCCCTCAGGGAAGAGGAAACCCAGAGTGGGTAGCTCCGAGCCACAGGCAGGCCATTCCATCATCTGTCTGAGTCTGGCTGAGTCCGGAGTTTTTATGGCTTCAGAGGGGAGGAAGTGCATGCTGATTAGTCCGTGAATGGTGATAAGTTCTCACTCCAGTGTGTGGAACTGACAGCCCAGCCACCAGGCCTCAGGCCATCCCTTGCTTGAAAGTGGGACTTCACCAGGGACCTACCCCTTTCTGCCCAGGAGCCTGTCTGCCTCCTGCCGCCATCAGCCTCCAGGGTGCCCAAGCTATTCATGCCAACGGACACCTGCAGACCCATGCCAAGCCAACCTCAGACCCCCTTGGCCTCCCTCTCATGCGCACTGGCACCCAAAGTCCAAAGATGGCCAAGACATCAGGGAGCCGACGTGTCGGCACCACCCCAAGTGTGTACCCACATGGCCAGATTGCAACAGTGCTGGGGCTCAGCCACAACTTGGCTCCAGCATCAGAGTGGGCACCAGGAATGTGAAGATGCCAGGCAGTGGGAGGCACTTCTGAGCCTGTGGGGGCAGGAGAGCTTCCCAGGTTTCCCAGAGTACAGGGATACCCACGTCTGCAGCTGCAGCTGTGTGGCTGCAGCTGTGCCTGGGAGGGCGGGGCTCCCACCCCTCCAACTCAGAAGGGGTGGGGCGTCTGCCTGTGGCTGGCTCCCCGCTGGCTCCCTGGAGCATGCATCCCCAGCCATGCCTCCCCTGTTGCAGCCAGCAGTATGGCAGTGATGCTCCAGATGGGCTGTCGTGGCCATCAAAATTATTCTTGTTTCCTCTCTCCCTTTTCCTTTCCATGTTATTCCTCCATTGTATAACTGTGGCTGGCTTTTTCTACTCCTTTCCTTTAATATGTATGATGCAGGTGGAATATATAAGTTCTATACACTAAAGGTGGGGGAATTTGCCATAAATTTCTTTACCAACACTGTTATGTCCATAACTTCTTAAATGGAACCAAGAGGTCTGCTGAGGCTTGAAGAGAGTGAAACAGTGATAGTGGAAAGAACATAACTGTCATATGGGCTAGTTTTCTCAAAGAATCACTGAAAGAAAAGTCATGCCCCATGCTTCACAAGTATTCTCTCATCTCATTTTAATTCATGAACGGTTAAGCATTCAGCTTAAGCTAAACTTGAACGTTTTATTGATTCGTTCAGTACTATTCATGAAGATCATTTGTACTCACACAGTACGTTAGTGCCTGGTGCTATTAGGTGAAAATGGAAATGTAGGTGAAAAGAGAAAAAGGAGACATATATTGGGGAGCAATTACCATATAAATAGACATTAACTATCTAAGAGAATTCTCCAACACAAAATAAGTGAACTAGGTCTTTCGGGGTGTTATTTCTGAGATTTCAAGTTGAAATGCTATTTTAACACACACTCTGTCTCTTTGGCATTAGCAGAGGGAGAAAATCCTAAGGTTAAAATTGTCCAATTTTACTATAACTGTAAAATATATATATATATAAATGTGCTATCCAGTTACAGTGTATAAAAGGGTACAAAGTTAGAAACAGTACTAGATTTTTTATATGTAAATCAAAATAGCATATCATCAGCATTCAAATAACATATAACAAATATATTATGGAGGTTTAATAAAATCATGCAGATTAAAAATACTCAAAGTTTTAATTTACTTTTTGTCAGTTTTTAAGGGTTATAGAGGAGTTTCCTGAAATCAGTTTGGCCTGAGGTGGTGATATTTTCAAGATAAATGGAAAATACAAGAGAATATGAAACCTTTTAAATATAAGTCCTTATGGAATTTCAATACATGTATTTATTTGCTTTGCCATTAACTTAATATACAACTTGAAATATGTTATTCCTTTACTTTATTTATCTAAAAAGTGAATTAAAGTTGTTACACAATAAAATAAATTTTTAAAAGAAAGGATAATTTGTTGCAGGGGCTTTTAATTCTTTTTATGTATATGTTCAAATACATCTTTCTATAATCTCCCCAAAAAGTGAATTAAAGTTATTTAACTACAAAGAAAGTAGGTTTTAAAAAAAAAAAAGACTACAAAATTATGAAAGATTTTTCTCTCTCCTTTATTTCTAATATCTGTTTTTTATATTTTGAAAATCTTACAGTTTTTGCATATTTGTTGAAGATACAGGTTACTCTTTCTGTTTAACTTCAAAGACAACGGTGATTTACATTCAAGTAATGGCTCACATTTCACAAAATCAATTTAAATTAGGTAGAACTGATATTAACTCTGCAAGGAAATTAATGCTCAATGAGCATGTGCAATATAGCTAGTGTCTAAAGTTGAGTAAGAATTACTGAGACACAAAGCCAAGTGTAAACTTCCACTTCTGTATTATATCCAGCATAAAAAACTGCTTCTGAAGTAACAATGCAATTGATAATCTTTTTAAATAATAAATTATGCCTTCCTTGCAAGTATATACATTGGCTAATGTAATTTATAGGGTCCCTGAACATCAGCCAAGTCAATATTTGGCATTACCTAATATTCTTATAATAATTATCATAGAGATTGCATTGTATTTGAATAAGGCTTTAGGGTTTACAAATCACTATTATGTAAGTTGGCTCATTTAGCTATAACCAAATGTATGGCTTAGTCACTTGCTATATGACCTCATCCCAATTCACATAGGAAAATTTCCATCCTATCACTTATTCAGAGCTAAAGCTTTCCAGGGTGTCTGTGATAACAGTCTTTGGAAATTCAAACAAGTGTGAGGAGGTTATGTTTATTCAGCAACAATCCCCACTCCAAATCAGTTGATATTGACCTCCAAAACATTTCAATGTCTTTCTAAATAAGGTTTATTCACCCACTGAATCCAAATGTTTAGAATGAAACTCAAAACAAATATACATCTTCTCTTTTTCTTTTTTATTCAGGTGAAATTTGAATAACATGAAATTGACCATTTTAAAGTGAAAAACTCAGTGGCATTTTGTACATTCACAAAGCTGTGAAACCACCACCTCTCTCTAGTTCAAACACATTTTGTATTTTCAGTTTTGACTGTGTTCCACTCACTGTGCTAATGCTGACTGAAGGCTGAAAAGACATCATTTCTGAGCTCAAGAAACTCCCAGACTAGTGGGGAAGACGCACTTCCACAGGACAGCTTCCAGTGCTCTGTGCTGGTGCCAGGACAGAGGAAAAGACAGAACCCTGGTGGATGGGAAAGGAAAGCTCCTCTTAGGGTAGGGAAAGGGTTGGCAAAAGTGAAGCTTATCACATCTGATTAGATCTTTGAAGGCTAGAAAAGAATTATCCATCCCAGGGAGTAAAGGAAAACATTTTCCAGGCTGAGAGATGCAGAGATGAAACTATGGAAGCTTGGAACAGCACCGTGTAGGCAACATTAGGTCCTTCGCTCAAGCTGGAGCCTAATATTCGGAAGGCAGGAAGGAAAAGTGCCCGGAGATGGGACTAACACGTGGGCAGAAGCAGATCATGAAACACAGTGAAAAGCACTCTCTTAGGAGCTGGAAAACATTACTTGGCATGAGACAAGCAACTATGAACCATTGTAGCTGCTCTGGTCAGATGTTCATTTCTCATAGATCACCTCTTTGCGGTATAATTCACTCATCCGAGGGAGGCAAGAGTGGAGGCAAGGATGGCCACAAGAACGTCGATTGCAGCCGTTACTGAAATCCTGGATGGCCAACGGCAGCCGGAGAAACAGAAAAAGAGCATCTAAGTAATAATTGGGGAGTAAAATCTGAGAAACATGTAAATTCTAGGTAAGTTTGCTGAGAGTAAGAGAGGCCAGAAATAGTATCCAGGTTTCTGAGTTGACTGACAGGAGAAAAGCTCATACCAACAAATTCAAAAGTAAATTCAAGTATAAAATGAGTTAATTTCATGTGTAATGAGTTCTGTTTGAGATATACTGTATTTGCAATGCCTGTGGTCCCTCCAGTGGTGTAACCCTGGAGTTTGGGATAGAGGTGGGCCACAGATACAGTTAGCATACCACATACGGGCTGTGGCTAAACTCAATCTCAGGCATGGATGAGATAGTAACGGGAGATAATGTAAACTAAGTAACTCGGTAAAAATCAAAACAACGCCACAGCCTAGAGATATTAAATAAGGATTACCATAGCATGTGTATACCTATGTAACAAACCTGTATGTTCTTATTGTACTTAAAGTATAATAATAAAACAAATTTGCATGTGTCAAATTATACCTGCATTCCTAGGATAAATACCATTTTGTCAAGATGACTAATCTTTTTAATGTGTTTTTAAATTCAGTTTGCTAGTATTGTGTTGAGTATTTTTGCATCAATGTTCATCATGGATATTGGTCTGTAGTTATCTTTTTTAAAATGTGTCTTTGTCTGGTTTTGGTCAAGGTGATACTGTCCTTTCAAAATGAATTTCGAAGTAGTTTCTCCTCTTCTGTGTTTTGGAATAGTTTGAGGAGAATTGGTATTAATTCTTTAAATGTTTGGTAAAATTCAGCAGTGAAGCTCTGGAGTCCCGGGGTTTTCTTTGTTGGGATTCTTTTCATTATGGCTCTGATCACATTACTTGTTGTTTGCCTGCAAACACCAACTAGAAGAAATCTAGTTTTCAGATTTCTTCTTGGTTCAATCTTGGGAGGTTGTATGTGTCCAGGAATTTATCCGCTTCTAGGTTTTCCAATTCATTGGCATATAGTTGCTTGTAGTAACCTCTATTGATCCTTTGAAATTCTGTTGTATCAGTTGTAATGTCTCCTTTATCAATACTGATTTTATTTATCAGGGACTTTTCTCTTTACTTCTTAGTCTCAAAGACTTGCTGGTTTTGTTTATCTTTTGAAAAAATCAATTTTTAAATTTTATTGACTTTTTGTCTTATGTTTATTCAATTCAATTTCATTGATTTCTGCTGTGATCTTTATTATTTCTTTTCTTCTACTAATTTTGGGTTTGGTTTGCTCTTCCTTTTCTAATTCTTTAAGATGCATCATTAGGTTATTTGACGTTTACTCCTTGTTTGTCACAGGTGCTTATTGCTATAAACTACTCTCTTAAGGGTGCTTCCTCTGTATCCCAACATTTTGGTACATTGTGTTTCCATTTTCATTTATTCCAAGTAATTTCTAAATTTCTGTCTTAATTTTTTTTAATTGACCAACTGGTCATTCAGGAGCATATTCTTTAATTTCTGTGCATTTGCATAGTTTTCAAAACTCCTCTTGCTATTGATTCCTATCTTTATTCCATTGTGATCAGAGAAGATTCTTAATATGATGTCAACATTTTTGAAGACTTGTTTTGTGGCCTGACATATGGTTTATCCTTGAGATAAAACCATGTGCTGAAGAGAAAAATGTGTATTCTGCAGCCATTGGATGAAGTGCTCTGTAAATATATATTAGGTACATTTGGTTTATAGTGTAAATTAAGTCTGGTGTTTCTTTGTTAATTTTCTGTCTGGATGATCCATCCAATGCTGAAAGTGGAATGTTGGCATCTAGGGTTGTTGTTGTACTGGGGTTTATCTCTCTCTTTAGCCCAAATAATATCTGTTTTATATATCTCAGTGCTCCAATGTTGAGTGCATGTATATTTACAATTGTAATATCCTCTTATTGAATTAACCCCTTTATTGTTATATAATGACCTTCTTTTTCCCTTTTCATTGATTTTATCTTGAAACCTGTTTTGTCTGATATTAGTATAGCTACTTCTGCTTTTTGTTTTTTGTTTTGTTTTGTTTCAATTGGCATGGAATATCTTTTTCCATCTCCTTATTTGCAGTCTATGTGTGTCTTTATAGGTGAAGTGTGTTCCTTGTAGGCAACAGATTGTTGGGTCTTATTTTTTTTATCCATTCAGCCACTATATGTCTTTTGATTGGAAAGTTTAATCTATTTATATTCAATGTGATTAGTGATAAGTAAGGACTTACCCCTGCCATTTTGTTACTTCTTTACTGTTTGTTTTGTGGTCTTCTCTTCCTTGTTTCCTTCTTTCCAGTATTCCTTTTACTGAAGGTAATTTTCTGTGGTGGTTTTTATTTTTTGTGGATCTGTTTTATGTTTTATGATTTAAGGTTACCATGAGGCTTGCAAATAATATTTTATTACCCATTATTTGAAACTGATGACAACTTAACACTGTATAAACAAAGAAACAATTAGTAAAAACTCTACATTTTAACTTCATCCTCCTGCTTCTTAACTTTTTGTTGTTTCTGTTTGTATCTTATTTTACCGTCTGTGTTTCAATAAATTTTAATTATTTTTGAACAGCTCATTTGTTCATCTTTCTACTTAAGAAATGAGTCGTTTACCCACCACAATTTCAGTGTTATAATATTCTATGTTTTCTGTGTACTTTCTATTATCAGTGAATTTTTTACCTTCAGATGATTTCTTACTGCCCAGGAATGTCCTCTTCTTTCAGATTAAAAATTTCTTTCAGCATTTCTTGTAGGACAGTCTGTGTTGACAAAAGCCCTTAGCTTTTATTTGTCTGGGAAGGTTTTTATTTCTCCTTTGTGTTTGAAGGATATTTTTACTGGATATATTATTGTAGAATAAAAGTTGTTTTCTTTCAACACTTTAAGTATGTCACGCCAGTCTCTCCTGGCCTGTATGGTTTCCACTGAGAAGTCTGCTGCCAGACGTATTGCAGTTCCATTGTACATTATTTTTTTCTTTTCTCTAGCTATTTTTAAGATCCTTTCTTTTCCTTGACTTTTGGAATTTGATTACTAAATGCCTTGAGGTAGTCTTCTTTGGTTTAAAGGTGCTTGGTGTTCTATAACCTTCTTGTACTTGAATGTTGATATCTTTCTCTAGATTTGGGAAGGAAGTTATCCATTATTATCCCTTTGAATATATTTCCTATCCCTATCTTTCTCTCTACCTCTACTTTAATACCAATAATTATTAGGCTTGCCCTTTTTAGACTATTTGCTAAGTCTGGTCAATGTTCATCGAAGAGTTAGGTATTTACTGGGCATTGAAGAGTTAGGTATTTACTGTAGTCTTTGCAATCTGGGCTTGTTGGCACCCATCCTTATTAGGAAGGCTTTCCATATATCTGAAGACTTAGGCTATATCTAAGTCTTTGGTCACTGCAGCCATATCTGCATTTAGGGAAACCCCAAACCCAGTAAAGCTGTGGCTTTTGCAGACTTGCAGAGGTATTGCCTTGGTGGTCATGGGTAAAATTTTCAAGAATTCCTTAGATTACTAGGCAGTTACTCTTATTCTCTTCCCTCACTTTCCCTGAACAAACAGAGTCTCTCATTCTGGGCTGAGCTGCCTGGAGCTGAAGAAGGGGTTGCACAAACAACCCTGTGGCCACTACCACAGAAATTGTACTGGGTCAGACCCAAAGCCAGCAAAATACAAGGTATTGTCCAAGGCCCATAGTAACCACTGTCTTAGCTACTGCCTGTGTTCACTCAAGGCCCAAGAGGTCTATAATCAGCAGGTGGTGAATCCAGCCAGGCTTGTATTCTTCTCTTCAGGGAGGCAAGTTCCCCCTGTCCCTGAGAAGGTCCAGAGATTCTGTCTGTGAGCAAGGGCTTCTAGTCTGAAACCTTAGGGATCTACGTGGTGTTCTATTCTACTGAGGCTGAGCTGGCACCCAAGTCACAAGACAAAGTTTTCCCACTCTTCCTTCTCCTTTCCACAGGCAAAGCAAAATGACCACCACTGCCCCAGGCCCACAGCAAGTACTGTCTGGCTGTCCTCAATGTTCAGTCAAGGCCCAAGGGCTCTTCAGTCATCTTGCAATGAATGCTGCCAGGCCTGAGTCTCTTCCTTTACAGACTTGGGTTCCCCTTTGGCCCAGGGCAAATCCAAAAATGCCATCCAGGAGCAAAGGCTGGGAATTGCAGATCCCAGCTGCCCACTTAGTGCTCTACACCACCATGGCTGATCTAATACCCAAGCTTCAAGACAGAGTCTTCACTGTTCCTTCTCCTTTCCTCAAGTGGAAATAGTCTTTCCCCATAACCACCAGATCTTGGAATGTGCTAGGTCACACATGAAACCAGTATGTCTCTGAGTTTCATCCAAGGTCCAAAGTAGGTACTCCCTGGCTCCCACTGCTCATTATTCAGGGCCCAAGGGCTCTTTAGTCAGCAGGTGATGAGTCCTGCCAGGACTACATCCTTCTCACCAAGGAAATGGGTTGCCTTCTGACCTATGTTGTGTCTAGAAATATCATCTGGAAGCTAGGGTCTGGAAAGAGGGCCTCAGGACTCTGCCTGTTGACTTATTCTACTGTGGTTAAGCTGGTATCCAAGTTGCAAGATGAAGTCCTCTTTCCTCTCCTCTTTCCACTGCTTAAGCCTAAAAAAGAAAGCCTCTCCTGGAGCAGTGAGCTTCACTGCCTGGGGTTGGGGCAGGGGTGATGCAAGCACTCCCTTGGCCACCCTGGCTGGTGACTCAGTAGGTCACATGCCCCCCAAATCCACTGACTTTGAGCCCAGTTCAGCACTAGGACTCATCTAGGAGTTGTAGTCCTTGTGTCTTAGACTGTCTTTCTAGTTTGTTTTGGAACCCAGAGCATTTTAGCTCATGGTGGCAGGGTGCTCGAACTCAGATTCGGACCACTAAGATGGACAATTTGCCTCTGGCTATAGTTGATCTAAATGCTTCCTCCATGGACATCAGCTGAGTTCTGTCCTGTGTCACTTTCCACTGATACAGGACAGCACTGAGTTCCAATGCAAAGTACTACAATTGCTGCATTCTCTCTCCCCTAAGTGCACAGATTTTCTCCATGCCACAAGGTCACTTTCAGGGGATGAGAGAAGGGTGGTATAGGCAATTCAAGACTGCTTTTCCTAACCTCTTTAGTGCCCGGTTCCTTAACATGATGTTAAAACAAGGTACTGTGATCACTCAACGGATTTGTGGTTCTTACGAAGGTGCTTTTATTTCTGTAAATAGTAATTCAATTTGGTGCTCCTCTTAGGCGAACAAGTTTTGGAGGCTTCTATTTGGCCATGTTGCTTCACTTCCCCCTGACTTCTAATTTTTTTAAACTCAAAGCTATCAATAAATTTTCTGTGGTAATATTGTGAAATTCCATGTCATTATTAATTTTTAAATTTTTAATGAAGTACATTCTTTATAAATTTAGCCCTTAAAATTTGTTAATTTATAATTAAAAATCATGTAAAAGACATTACTAGATAACAACAGAGTTAAACCTTTTCAACAGAATAATTTGTGGGTGGTAATACAAAAATGGATGCACCCATATTTGTCCATGATTTTACTAATGCAAAGGACTCTAAGATAACTTAAAACATGAAAATATATGTGTATATAAAGGATATAATCTTCTTATGACAGTCTCTTAATTTAATTTAGATTTGAACTTTTCACTTCCACTTATAGTACTAATTTTGTGGAGTTTTTTAAAAAGTATATTACCTTCTGATTAACCAAATTAGACATTTATATGTGGCAAATAAATTCCTTGTGGTTAACATGAGACATTCATACCAGAGCCCATTTTTATAAAGCTGTGAGAAAGAGCCAGTAGAAAAAAAAGAACAGCATAAGATACTGGAAAAAGAAGGAATAATTGATAAATCAAAGTCTGAAACAATCTGAGAGAAAAGGGTCAAGAGCACAAATGATGGATCTGGCTTTCGATTCAAGTATGGATGCCCTGCATCTTGTGAGATTACAAGGAAGGTGGGTGATAAAAGAGCCCGTGAAACAGTTTGAGAGCTGAGAGTTACCTCCTCGGGGTCTCATTTTTCCCAGTGAGAAATGATGGCCTGAGGGCCAAAGCTGAGTGAGCTGGAATTGTGTGGAAAGTTGTCAGAGTGGGAGTGCCATGGCTGTCCCTGAGAGGGACTTGACCTGCGCAGATTGGAATGAGAGTCAAACCCCGCCTGTGGTTAGAGCCTGCTCATTTGTCATTGTCATTGCAGAAGCACTTGCGGCCACACCTGTTTCCCTAGCACTGCACAGAAACCCAGGTTTCCAGCTGGAATATATTGGGTAAACAAATGTCAGTAATGTGAGTTGATCTTCCTATTGCTACAATAGATCAATCATTTAGAATTATAAATTTTAGCTACCAAAATTACTCAAAAAAGGGAATTTGTATGATTATCAACTTGATCCTGAAATTGGGGTGTGTCGAGTAGGTTTTTGGAAAGTACAGTGGGAAAGGGATTTGGGATGGAAGAGGAAGTAGTTTCTGTGCTTAATATATGATTCAAATGGGAATGGGGCAGTGAAGAATGTCAGGGGAATCAAGAAACATGGAGCTCTGTAAGGCACAGGAGTAAATGCTATGGGAATTTGGCTGTGAAAGAATGGCAAGGTTAAATGTGAGACTAAGTGTAGTTTATTAGTGTTTCACAAATAAAACATTTCCTTTTGCAGACAAAGTCCTTGGCATGGCTGGAGAAGTCGTGGGAATCAGAATGATGAGAGTTAAGGACCTGGAAGGATATGGAGGGAAAAGGTGTAATTGCCTGATGGGGTCTTCCTACCCACTACACAGACAAAATCAATTCACTGAGACTGCAATACTGCAGTAAAGAAACAGTTAAGTTGACATGACGCCAGCCACATAGGAGAAGGGGTTATTAGTCAAATCAGTCTCCCCAAAGGCTTGGAGGTTAGGGTTTTTCGAGGATGGTTTGGTGGATGCGGGCTGAAGAACAGGGAACATTGATTGGTTGGGGATGAAATCATAGGGGTGTGGAAAACAGTGCTTGTGTGCTGAGTCATCCTCTGGGTGGGGTCACAGGACCTGTTGAGTCACAAGTCAGGGGTCCCAGTAGAGTCAGCAGTCATCAGAAATTCAAGTCTGAAAACACATCTCAAAAGGCCAATCTTAGGTTCTACAATAGTGATGTTATCCACAGGAGTAAATGGGGAAGTCACGTATCTTGTGACCTCTAGAACTGGCTGGTTATCATTTAACTATGCCTATATCTTAATAGAATTCAGACTCTTCTCATAATCCGAACCTTGTGGCTTTTCACTGATTTTACAAAGGTGGTTCATTATCACCATTGTAAGGGCTATTACCATCCTTGCTTTAAGGTTGAAGTACAAACTCAATTTCTTCCCAAAGTTACCTATGCACAGGATAGACCAAGGACAGCTTGGAGGACAGAAGTAGGATGGATTCAACTATGTCAGGTTGCTCTTACTGTCACAGTTTTGCGAAGGTGGTTTCAAAGGTTGGGATGGACTATTTCTGTAAGAATGTAGGATTTTCTCAGGTAGATAGGAAGGTTGAGGGTAGAGGGAGGTGTATGCCAGGTGCCAGCAATTCCATGAATAGATGTGTCCAAGAAGGAAATAGATTCCCCTTACACAGCAAGCAGGGGTCTCCATGCAGAGAGGAAGGTTTCCCACATAAATAAAGGAGTGGAGGTTCCTGTTAGCCCAAGTCATGCCATTTTGCAGACCTTCACCATTTTACAAACTCAGGTCAGAGTGGAAGATTCCACCAGGGTCTAGGCCATGAGAAACATCCTGTTGGAAAGGAGACAGGTCCCAGGCCTAACCCCTGACCGAAGTAAATTCCTTCCTTATCAGCAGCCTGTTGTGGGAAGTCAGGGACCCCAAACAGAGGGACCGGCTGGATCCAAGGCAGAAGAACATAAATTCTGAAGATTTCATGGACATTTATTAGTTCCCAAAGTTAATATTTTTATAATTTCTTATGCCTGTCTTTACTGCAATATCTGAACATAAATTGTGAAGATTTCATGGACATTTATCACTTCCCTAATAATATTCTTATAATTTCTTATGCTTGTCTTTACTTTAATCTCTTAATCTTATTATCTTCATAAGCTGAGAATGTATGTCACCTCAGGACCACTATTGTACAAATGGATTGTAAAACGTGTGTTTGAACAATATGAAATCAGTGCACCATGAAAAGAACAGAATAACAGCGATCTTCAGGGAACAAGGGAAGATAACCATAAGGTCTGACTGCCTGCGGGGTCGGGCAGAATAGAGCCATAGTTTTCTTCTTGCAGGGAGCCTATAAACAGACGTGTGAGTAGGAGAAATATTGCTGAATTCTTTTCCCAGCAAGGAATTTTAATAATTGATACCCTAGGGAAGGAATGTATTCCTAGGGGGAGGTCTATGAACGACTTCTCTGGAAGTGTCTGTCTTATGTGGTTGAGATAAGGACTGAAATATGCCCTGGTCTCCCACAGTACCCTCAGTTACTAGGATTGGGAAATTCCAGCCTGGTAAATTCTAGTCAGACTGGTTCTCTGCTCTCGAGTCCTGTTTCCTGTTAAGATGTTTATCAAGACGATGCATGCATAGCAGGACATAGATCCTCATCAGTAATTCTAATTTTGCCTTTGCCTTGTGATCTTTATTGTCCTTTGAAGCATGTGATCCTCGTGACCTGTTTGTACACCCCCTCCCCTTTTAAAATCCCTAATAAAAACTTGCTGGTTTTGTGACTCGGGGTCATCATCACAGTCCTATCAATATGTGATGACACCTCTGGAGGCCCAGCTATAAAATTTCTCTCTTTGTACTCTTTCTCTTTATGTCTCTGATCGGCTGACACTTAGGGAAAATAGAACTTAAGTTGAAATATTGGGGGCTGGTTCCCCTGATAGCAGCCCAAGACAGTGTCCCCACCCTATTGTGCAACAATCCCAGGCCTTTCCTGCCTGGGCCTATAACCGCAGCAGCCTATAAGTGGGAGGGGTTTCCAACACTCACTGGTGCTCCCCCTCCATGGGTTCTTTTGTCCAATAAACCTGTGTTGCCCTTGAGCTGCTTCTGTTCCCTTCCTTCTACCTTTGGCTCTAACACATCACACTCTACTAGAGCAGCCAATTTACAGCTGCTCAGAAGCTCCTATACCTGAAGATGCCTTGCCTGGAAGTGCCCCGAAGCCTGGAGGGCCTGTGGCCCTGCTCTAGCCCCTGCTGAGCCACATCTGGGCTCTCTGGCAGATGAGACTGCAGGCTGACTGCACCATGCTTGTTTGGCTCCATTGTTTGAAGCAGAACAAAGACATCCCCTTCCAGTTCCCCCCAGAAGTGGTGCTAGTTGGACTTGTAGATGTTGGTTCAATTCTTGTGGAAACACTATTCATTTCACAGTTTAGAAAACATCTTCCATCAAGGACATCTTGGGATCACACAGGCCACTGCAATAAGGGAGGGGATGGCCAATGGCAAAGCCTGTTGCTGGCAGCTGTGCTCTGGGTCTGGTGAGGAGAAAGCCTCTCTTCTCAGCATCCCCGTGCTCTTACTATGCTTCTGGTATCCCATTCCAATATTATTTTCACTATGTTTCAACTGTTTCACTTTTTTCTTTCAATTTTTTTTTCCACCTTTATTTCTAATTTTTACTGAGGCCTCTTTTTAACCCCTTATCCCCAACTCAGCCCTGCATGAAAACACGCTGTGATGGTCAGTTGGATGCCAACTCATCTTGGCAGCACTCCCTAGCCGATCAATACAGCACTTGTCAGGGTGCTGCTGTGAAGGTGTTGTGCAGATATGGTTGAAGCCCATATTCAGTTTACGTGTAAGTGAGATTTTCCTAGATAAATCTGGGTAGGGCTGATTCATTCCCTTGAATGAAGGTAAGAGAAGAGCTGAGATTTGCCACAGAAGAAAAAAAATGTGCCTGGAGACAGCAGCTTCAGCTCCTGTTGGAGTTTCCAGTCCAACAGTTCTCTTCCTGACTGACAGCCTGCTCTAGGGATTTTGGTCTTGCTTAGCCAGCTTCCTAATCAAGGCACCCATTCCTTGCAGTAAATCTCTTAATCTTATCTCTTACTGGTTTTGTTTCTCTGGTTGAACCCTACCTCATTCCACCTTTTTATTTTCTCCCTTCATGGTGTGCTGGAGGCAAATAGAACACCATTTACTAGCAGGACAGGTTGCCTAAGTGATTCCATCATCTGTAACAATCCAGCGTATGAAAGCTTGTCTTCCACGCTCACTGAGAGGATTAAATGGTGTGTTACATGTATATTCCATGCCACAAGGCAAAATCACAATCCTTTACTTCCATTTCCTTCCTCTGTTCTGTTTCTTTTTCTTCTTCTTTACATTCTTCTTCTTCTAGTAACATCTTTTACAATGTGTATTTGATTTTATAAAAACCTTTCTCATTTAAGTATCCAATATCCATAAATAATAAAGTATCTTTTCAAAGGCATGGGACTATTATCACTTGAAATAACTGAAATCATCAGAATTTGTAAGCAGACCTCTTCATTTTTCAGGTTTTAATTCAATAAGTGAAAGCTGCAGATCCCTTTTTTCCTCCTAATAATGGATTCAGAGTGTAGATTACTAAATAGGCAGCATAGTGGTGATCAATAGGTGAAAAGTAGTCACTATATATCCCTGAAACAGTCAAAGCTTTTCAATATTCCCTTAAAATGCTAATTCAAGCATTCATATTTCATCGTTTTTCTGCTCTTGCCTTGCTCAGAATTATGGATTCTCGGTAGTAAAAATCACATATTTTTTTCCTTTTCCTAGAGGGTGCCTTTCCCTCCTCAAGTCCTCCTGCAAACTCCTTTCATTTGCCATCAGTTTGAGCACTTTACTGGTAGACGTTCTCTTTGAAATGTTTCAGGAGCTCAACATCTAATCCCAAATGCTCTATCCGGTGTATCATCAAAGAAAATAAAACCATACAACCAAAACTTAATTATAGATTGCCTAAATCATTTCAGTGGGAAATCAAAAACAGAAAATACATGGAATACACATGTAAAGTAGCATAATGCTTCGTCTTTCCATGGGAAGAAAATGACCTCTGGAACTCACTTGCTCTAAGTATTAATCCTGTTATTTCCTAAAATGTGGAGCACAGTCTACACTAGGAGCTCTCTGAGGTGGCTACACATGGAATCCCGCCAGGCTGGAAACATCTTGACTCTCAACTTGCATCCAGCACCAATTACATCGGCATCCCTGAGGGTGGGGTCTAGGAGACAGTACTTCTCAAAAGGTACAATGAAATTTGAGAATCTGATTTACACTGATCTCTTCCTCCTCAAAGTGTGGTTCAATGGTTCAAGGCCCACCAGCACTGGAGACCTGCAGAATTACGGGCTCTGCCTCAGACCTGTTGAAACAGTCTGCTTTTTAACAAGACTCACAGGTGATGCACTGTTCTAATTAAAGCAATGCTTCATTCCTCCACTTGTTTTGCTCAAAGACCTTTCATAATTTTTTTTTTGTTATTGTCTGCACAATAAGCAGTGGGTTTAGATTCTCAGTATTCTAAGAAATAACTGTTTTGTCATATTTATTTTGCATAATTCACACTTTTTATTTTACCAAAATGTCTATTTACCTGACCAGCTAGCTTTTTAAGATGGAATATCCTGTGTTTTAAGCGACACACAATTTATCAAACCGTCGTATTCTGTTGCCATGATTTGCGTGTTTGTCCTATTCAAAACTCTTGTTGAAATTTAATACCCAATGTGGCAGTATAGAGAGGTGGGGCCTTTTAGAGATGATTGAATCATGAGAGCTCTTTCCTTATGAAGGCACTAATCCGTTTGTTGATTAGTGGATTAATGGATTAAGGAGTAGGACTGCTGGCTTTATAAGAAGAAGAAGACAAACCTGAGCTAGCATTCTCAGCCTCCTTGCTATGTGATGCCCTCTGCAGGGTTCTAAGGCCCTCATCAGATGCAATCCCTCAACCTTGGACTTCACAGCCTCCATAACTATAAGAAATAAATCTTTGTAAATTACCTATGTTGTAAGCAACCAAAAACGAACTAAGACATTTTTCCCTAGAAATATTTTCAGTGTGGCTAGACCAGGAGGAATGGCAAGCATTTAATTATAACCCAAGCATAAAAGAATATTCCTTTAGACCTCAGCCTGTCACAGAAGAACAATTGGTGGATTATAGAAAATTTCTAGGAGAAATGTCCCTCCATTTTGTATTTAATTCAGTCCTTCTCATATCTAAACACTTGACCCTCCCTTTCACAAAGACTTAGAACCTTTTCCTTCTTCCTCTTTTAAAATTTCCAATTGAATTTAATTTACAGTCAACCAAATATGATGGCCTTATCAACTTCCTCACATGCACGTCTTTTTTATTTTATTTTATTTACTTTATTTTATTTTATTTTTCTCTAAAGTAACATTTGAACATGCTGTGGACATACAGGCACTGTTGTATTTAATTTATGACTCTACATGCTCTTCACTTTAACTTCTCCCCTTGGTAGAGATAGTTAATGGTTTTTTTTTGTGTGTGTGTGTGTGAGACAGAGTCTCGCTCTGTCGCCCAGGCTGGAGTGCAGTGGCGCGATCTTGGCTCACTGCAAGCTCCGCCTCCTGGGTTCACATTCTCCGGCCTCAGCCTCCCGAGTAGCTGGGACTACAGGTGCCGCCACCACGCTCGGCTAATTTTTTGTATTTTTAGTAGAGACGGGGTTTCACCTTGTTAGCCAGGATGGTCTGGATCGCCTGACCTCGTGATCCGCCCGCCTCAGCCTCCCAAAGTGCTGGGATTGTATAAATCTTTCGCCTTTTACTTAATGGTTTTTTAAACAAAATTCAGAAGTTAATCATTGACTTTCTGTTAACAGTGCCAGGCAAGTTTAGAAACTAAACCCAACTGGCCTTGGCTAAAGTTTTTTCTACTTCTTATAATAGATGCAAGGGGATAATACAATAAATAACTTGAAACATAAAGTAACAGATTTTTATTAATGCATTTTTCTAACCTTAGTAAAGTGCTTTTTAAAATTTTATATCAAAGATGTCATTTCATACTGACATAGCTGGTGACAAGAAAGATAAGTCAAACAATGGAGGAATTTAGGGAATGTTTTCCAAGGCTCTGGCCCTGGTGATATTTATATCTGGGGCTACTTCAAATTTGCATTACACGTGGGTAGAACAAAAACTGATGCACTACTTAAGAGTTTCCTAATGTATAGTTTTCCCTCTTTAGGAGAGTCACTACCAAGAAAATAAAAAACAAAGTCCACTTAAAGATGGGCCTCACAGTCCCAGGCTTCCTTCTTACTCTGATTTTAGGTGTTTTTTTGTTTCTATCTTGTCTACACATCAGTGCACACACAGAATAATTTGGTGTACAACCAAACACTACAATGGCACCGGTGTGACTGTACCCTAAATACATTCGAAGAATACCGCAGCCTCATTTTCTTTTGGTCAAGTCTCAAAGCGTTCAATCACTCCAGTGCCAATGTGGTTGATGGTGGAGTCAAGCAGCCAGTTCCTTTGGGAGTGAGGCTGCCTGCTGCATTTGCTGTCACCACATCCTTGAGATTCTTCCCAAAGTAGAAAGCTTTTCCTATTCTGTAGGATACCTTCAGACAGAATAAGTACGTTGTTTGTTCTACCTTCTTTTTGTCTTTTTTTCAAGCCCCAAATCCAGTACAATTGCAATACTTTTATCTGGCCACAATTTTCATAAGTATTGTACCATTTCAATACAATAGCTCTCCAAAGCCACTGTTATTACTGCTATACATTTTATCTTCCACTAATGTAGAACAGGTTAATGACAGATTGGCATATTAACTAATATTGAAATAAATTTCCCATATAATAATCTGTATGATTTTTTCCTTCGGGGGTATAGTAGTAACCTGTCAACTCACCTACATATGCCCTAAGATATAGACATATTTGGGCTTGTCTGTGTTATCTGTAGAATGTTTTGAAAATGATAGTTCTGAGTACAACGAGATGTTTCCTTATGTCAGGTCCCTTAGAATCATATCCTAATGTAAAATCTAAAATCTCTCAGAGAAACTAAAATCAAAGGGAAAATATCTTTTAGTCTTTTTTAGTGGTTACTAATGACTTCTTAATTGAGCGTAGAAGAGGCTTAGCTGCTTAAGGAACAGGACACAACAGAACACATCTGGACTGGAGAAGATACCAGCTGGGGCAGGAGTATGGGGACTTCCATCCAACGCCTCAGTGAGGATAAGTGGGACAGAAAGCTGCAGGCCCCACACAGTCTGGCCAGTAAAGTACTTGGCAAACACCATCACACAGCGGGTCAAAAGTGAGAAGGAAGAAATTGGAAGATTCCAAAGTGAGACCATGGACTGTGCTCTTTCATGCATATAGCATGTCTCCCTTTGAGGGGCTGAATTGTGTCCCTGCAAATTCAAATGTTGAAGTCCTAACCCCCAGAACCTTGGAATGTGAAATTATTTGCAAATAGTCACTACAGAGGTCATAGGTTAAAATGAGTTCATTAGGGTGGGCCTTAACCCAGTATTATTGGTGTCCTAAAAAATGAGGAAGCTTGGGCACAGGCCTGGTTACAGGAGAATGTCCTGTGAACATGATCATATGTGAAGCAAAGAGGAAATCCTGAAACAGATTCTTCCTCACAGCCCTCAGAAGGAACCAAGATTGCAAACACCTTGATTTTGAATTTCCAGCTTCCAGAACTGTGAGATAAATGCCTTGTGTCTAAGCCATCCAGTTTGCGGTACTTTGTTGTGGCAGCCTTAGCAGATGCACACAAATCCCTTGAAGATCTTCTAGGTTAGCATCTGGGAAGGTATATCAACCCACTTGGAAGTGCACATGTGTTCATTTCTCACTCAGGAGATAATGAACATCTTTTCTAAGGAGAAAGAGTAACAACTGTTTCCTTTCTCCTGTGGGATCAGTTGTGGCTACTTTCTTTTTATTCAAGCTGTTAAACACAGAGTCTAAAAGCTCTCTTCCTTGTTGCTTCTAGAGCAACCTACCAAACACAGATTTCATGGCTGCTTTTCTGACATGCTATGCTAATTACACTTTATTCTGTAACATTTTCCTAAGTATATCACCAAACTGAAGTTTTAGCCAAAATAACATTTATAGGAGCTATGTAGATAGCTCTCTTTCTCTCTCTTTCTCTCTCCTCTCTCTTTTCATCTAAATTTAAAAGACTAAATGGAGTATTGGATCCCTTCTTTCCTTTTCAATTGAGATTTTGAATTCCATCTTTTTAGTCTAAACCCCTAATCAGCGATCCATTCCCTTCATCACACTGTCACTTTATTGAGAGCGTGAAACACATTACAAGCTTTTTTCCTAGCCACATCCAGCAGCAGTCTAATCAGTACCTTTCTGGCAGGTGTTTTATTTCCAAAGAGAATTGTATTTAACACAGGCACATTTAAAGGCATATTCCCTGGACTCTTTCAACAGGCTTACAACCTCTTATCTATTTTCCACCAGAATGAGCCATTCACATATCTGCAAGGTTTTTTTTTTTTTCTCTCTAAGGTTCATATGACTGCAAAAATATCTTAGAATTATACGTGGTGAATTTATAATGACATTTCCCACACTACTTTTTATATGACAACTGCTTTATTCCTTGTAAACAAATCCTAGAAAGAAAACTCCTTCGTAAGAATCCATTCCTTTCCTTCATAGATTTTGAAACATTATACATTTCTGTTTCAGCCTCTGACTTCTTTTCTTCCGGGGGGATGACTGCAGGGAGAATGAAAGAGTCAGAGGTTCCTGTCTTTTCATATTTTCCCTCCTCACTCTGTTCTTCCTTTGGGGCTCCCATGCACAGTGTCTCACATTGTTGGCTTCCTTCTGAAGCCCTTGCCTGCCAGCTGCCTTCCTTTCTTTGGGTGCTGACACTCACCAGGCACCTGGCTGCACTTGAAACTTCATAAATTCAGTCTCACATTTCCTGATCTTATGGATTTCACATTTTTCCGAATTCCTGATGAATACTTTATTAGTGAGCAGCAAATTGAGCCTGAAAGTGAATCAAACAAGCCTTCATCTTCTGTTGAAATGATAAGAACCCCATCTTCTCATGTTCATGTGTAAGGAGCCATTTTCACAATGGCAAGTGATTGTGAGAAAGATTTTCTCCCATGTGCCTAGGAGCACAGGTGTTGGGGCAGAAGGGTAGTGTATTACTCTGTTCTCATGCTGCTAATAAAGACATATCTGAAACTGGGTAACTCATAAAGGAAAGAGGTTTAATGGGCTCACAGTTCCACATGGTTGGGGAGGCCTCACAATCATGGTGGAAGGTGAACGAGGAGCAAAGTCACATCTTACATGGTGGCAGGCAAGGGAGCTTGTGCAGGGGAACTCCCATTTGTAAAACCATCAGATGTCCTGAGACTTGTTCACTACTGTGAGAACAATATGGGAGAGACCACTCCCATGATTCAATTATCTCCACCTGGCCCCACGTTTGACATGGTATTATTACAATTCAAGGTGAGATTTGGGTGGGGACACAGCCAACCCATATCAGGCCACAACAGAAAGGATGGAGAGATGGTGTCTGTATCTCAGCACAGGCCAATAAGGTAAATTTGACTGACTCTTTTATAACTTACTAATGCATTTGCATAAATAAAAAGTGTTATGGGCTGAATTAATAGAAATTTTTATGGGCCTCCCATAATTTATATGTTGTATCCAAATCCATAGTACCTCAAATATGACTATAATTATAAATAGGGTCTTTAAAGCTATCATTGTGGTAAGATGAGGTTATGGCGTGGTCACTGATGCAATATGACTTGTGTCCTTAAAAGAAGAGGGCATTAGACATACACAGAGGAAAGACCATTTGAAGACACAAGGAGAAGATGGCCATTCACCATCCAAGAGAGGTCTCAGAAGAAACTGGGCATGCTGACACCTTCATCTCAGACTCTAGCCTCCAGAATTGTAAGAAAAAACTTTCTTTTGCTTAAACCACTCAGACTGTGGTACTTTATGGCAGCCCTAGCAATCTGAAAGCCATCCTGCATGACCTCTACCTACAGCTATGAGAAGCTGTAAAACAGCAATGTTTCTTCAACATGTCACACATCAGTTTCAAAGGAGGTTTCAATTTGCCATCCCCAGGTGCCATCCCTGTCACTCCTAATCACTTTCTGTAACCTGGATGGGACGAGTAAGCATTTACTTAATTCCGTTTGGAAGCAAACTTCAGAAGTGCCTACTTCTTGATTGTCTTTCCATGACTGGAAATCGTTGTCACTAGCTGGTGTACAAAACTTCCACTCCCTACTTCATGTCATTGGGCCCTTCAGGCAGTTCTGCTTTGCTCACAGCTGTCATCTGGGGATGGTATTCCCTGGGTTGTCCTGCTACCTCTGCGCCTGTCTCACTGACACTTGTTGCCATTCTGTGTGGACGGGCAGGACCATTAATGTTCCCTAATGCTCCACGGACTCCCTCAGCTGGTTGTCAACCCCGGGCCACCCACACCTTTGCAGGTTGAAATAGGACATACTCAGCTCTTCCCACCACGACCACTTTCCCAGCATCATCCTAATGTTTCTTTCTTTTAGAAGTAAATGATGTAGACTCTATTTATGGCTTTTCTGAGGTGAGTTGTCGTTGTTGTTTCTTTTAGCCTGAGCCTCAGTGCACTCCTCTCCCCCATCTCTCTTCCACCCTTGCCCCCTCTGTCCCTTCAACACCAAGCACACTCCATTCTGAGCATGTGTGCAGTGCTGTTCTCTAGGGTACCCGCTACTGGGAAAACAATGGCTCTTTCTCTTCCTTTCTTCAGGTCTTTGCTCAAAATGTTTCCCTTCTTATACACTTTCCTGATTTTCTTAACTTAAAATACATCACTATCATTTTCTTTTTTTCATCTAGATTTATTTTTGTGTAATACTATTTTTCACTGCTCTGATACTACATCAAATATCTATGTATCTATTATTGTGCATTTACCTCCATTGGAATGTAATCTACATGACGGAAGGGACTCTGTATGTCCTGTCCACTGCTGTAATCCCAGCACCTAGATTAATATTGACTCGCAAAGGCTTCAGAATGTTGCTCCTCTGAAGCAATGTAGAAATCAATAAGGAGCATCCCTCCTTTATAGCAATTCCAACTAATTCCTAGACACAAACCCAGTGGTGGTAAATCTGGCTAGACCATCAAATGGCTCATTTAAAAAATAGAATTTAAAACTTTTATTTTAGATTGGGGGTATATATGCAGGTTTGTTAACTGGGTATATTGCATGATGACGAGGTTTGGGATACAACTGGTCACTCGGGTACTGGGCATGGTACCCAATAGTTAGTCTTTCAACCCTTACTTCCCTTACACCTCTAGTAATCCCCAGTTTAGGTTATTATTATATTTATGTCTATGAGCACCCCCTATTTAGCTTCCACTTGTAAGTGAGAACATGTGGTATCTGATTTTTTGTTCCTGTGTTAATTTGCTTAGGAAAATGACCTCCATCTGCATCCATGTTGCTGCAAAGAACATGATATCATCCTTTTTTATGGCTGCATAGTATTTCATGGTGTATATGTACCACATTTTCTTTATCCAATCCACCATTGATGGACACGTAGGTTGATTCCATATCTTCACTATTGTGACTAATGCTGTGATGAACATAAGAGTGCATGTGTCTTCCTGGTAGTAGGTTTTATATTCCTTTGGGTATGAATCCAATGTCATGTAATTGCTGAGTCAAATGTTAGTTTTGTTTTAAATTATTTGAGAAATCTCCAAACTGCTTTCAACATGGTCTGAACCAATTGACATTCCCACCAGTACTGTATAAGCATTCCTTTTTCTCTACAGCCTCACCAGCATGTACTTTTTTTTTTTTTTTAGCCATCTGACTGGCATAAGATGGTATTTAACCATGGTTTTTATTTACATTTCTCCAATGATTAGTGATGTGGAGCATTTTTTCATGTCTGTTGGTTGCTCATATGTCTTCTTTTGAGAAGTGTCCATTCATGTCTTTTGCCTGCTTTTTAATGGGTTGTTTTTTGCTTGTTCAATTGCTTAAGTTCCTTACAGATTATGGATATTAGACCTTTCTTGGATGCATAGTTTGCAAATATTTTCTCCCATTTTGTAGCTTTTCTGTTTACTTTGTTGATGGTTTCTTTTGCTGGGCAGAAGCTCTTTAGTTTAATTAGGTCCCACTTTCCAATCTTTGTTTTTGTTTCAATTGTTTTGGAGGACTTAGTCATAAATCATTTACCAACACCAATGTCTAGAATGTCTCCTAGGTTTTCTTCTAGAATTCTTGTAGTTTGAGGTCTCACATTTAAATCTCTAATCCACCTTGAGTTAACTTTGAGATATGGTGAGAGATAAAGATCCAGTTTCATTCTTCTTCATATGGCTAGCCAGTTATTCCTGCACTATTTATTGAATAGGGAATCCTTTCTTCATTGTTTATTTTTTATCAATTTTGTTGAAGATAGATGGCTGTAGGTGTGTGGCTTTGTTCTGTGGGTTCTCTATTCTGTTGCATTGTTACATGTGTCTGTTTTTGTACTAGTACCATGCTGTTTTGGTTACTGTAGCCCTGTAGGATAATTTAAAGTCAGGTAGCATGATGCCTCCAGCTTTGTTCTTTTTGCTTAGGATCACTTTGGCTAGTCAGGCTCTTTTTTGGTTTCATGTGAATTTTAGAAGAGTTTTTTTTCTAGTTCTTTGAAAAATGATGTTAATAGTTTGATAGGAATAATGTTGAATCTGTAGATTCAAGTTGTTCATTTTTATGTGTGTATGTGCCTGTGTGTGTGCACATGCAAGTGCACATGAACACTCACATT
This sequence comes from Mandrillus leucophaeus, assembly GCF_000951045.1. Taxonomy (NCBI): domain Eukaryota; kingdom Metazoa; phylum Chordata; class Mammalia; order Primates; family Cercopithecidae; genus Mandrillus; species Mandrillus leucophaeus. The sequence continues at coordinate 7,866,615 of NW_012101587.1, read as the reverse complement.
TGTTGTGTGTCTGCTTTCTATGTTTAAGAAACATAAAAGTTTACTTCCCTCAAACTAAGTGTGGGCTCCCCAGCCTTACCTTCAAAGCCCTTTACAGAATGACCCCCTTACCTCCTTCCCTCCTTTCTTTTGGGGTCTTATTTTGCTCTGTTGGATGCGTATTTTCTGTGTTTTTCTGTACTTAATGTCTTCCTCTAATAAAAAAATCTCCTCTCTGCAATACACACATTCTTACTGCACCCGCTCCAATTCTGTCAATTGCTTTAAGGTTTAGCTTAAATGTCTACTCTGCGGAGATTTGTCTGATCTGAAACATCCACTTACGTTTATCTAGAAGTTTAAAATCATACATGATTTTGTTTATTCTTCTCTTCTAACTTGTATTCTTATTTTATATTTTATGGATGTGCATTTGTATTTTATTTCTCCCAGAACAACTATCAAGCTCTGTATGAGTTTGCTGGGGCTACTGTAACAAATTGCCATAAACTGGGTGCCCAAGACACAGAAGTTTATCATCTCAGTTCTGCAGGGCAGAAGTCCAAGATCAAGGTGTCAGTAGGGTTGGCTCTTCCCGAGGGCTGGGAGGGAGAATCTTTTCCAGGCCTTGCCCCCCAGATTCTGGCAATTTTCCAGCAATCATTGGTGCTCCTTATTTTGGGGAAGGATCACTCTGATCTGTGCCTTCTTCTCTTTCTCTGTGTGTCTCTGTGTTCATATTTCCTCTTTTTATAAGGACACAGGCATTTTGAATGAGGGCCCACCCTATTCCACTATGATCCCATCTTAACTAATACATGTAAAACAACCTACTTCCATGTGTGATCACATTGATATGGTAGAGGAGGTTAGGACTTTAACTTATGAATTTAAGGGGCGCAGATAACAAGCTTCTTAAAAAGGGTCTTTCTGTTCTATCTTTGTAGGTCTCTCTATAGTGCCCAGCCCAGTGGGTTTCACATTACAGTGACTTCATAAACATTTTGTTGGATTGAAGTATGCCACATACTCGTCTCAAGAGTGCCTTTCCCAATATCTGGCACATAGCTAGCATTTCACAATGTCTTTTAAAGTTATTATTAGTAATAGGTACCTTTTTTTCTTACACTCTTTAGTTGAAAGATTAACCTGCAATTCCATTTCCACCTTAATGTGGCATGCCCTGGTGATACAAGCCTTGGTTACAAGCTTTGCTATTTGCAATAACCTAATCCTGAACAATGCTGGGGTCAGAAGGCGGCAGGCTGTGAGTGAGGGAGTGTCAAACAAGATGAAATGATGAAGGGGAGAAAACAGGACTCTTGTCAGGCCTTCAGCCTGCTCAGAATGCAGAAAATCACCTATTTGAACAGTATCTCTACACAGGGCCCCAGGGACTCATTTATTTACATGTTTTCCTCAAGCTATTGCTCATCCATTTCTTTGAAAACCTCATAGACTCTATGCTTGTTGACTCAAGAAGGGAAGCATCAGATTTATTCCTGTACACTGTTGCCTTTCAAATTCATATTATCGACTTCCTTTTCAGTGTCTTGTGGTATATGCGATTTGTATTCAAAACGTCTTCTAAGACAATATATCCCTCTAGCCCAGTGATGTGTTTTGAAGTTCCTTTGTAAGATAGTTCCCTCTGTTACTCCCTGTCAAAGAGATTTTCTAAATGTCCTCCAAGATCATGTTTTCTTTGTTACATAATTTTTAATAGCCCTTGGTACAGCTCTCAGTTTGCTGCATAACTGACATCCTCAAAGGAACATTCGCCTGAGTCAACTATGAATGAGCTTCACAGATAAAGTGGTACCTTTACCTTTGGGACAGGAGCAACAACTTTATAAACAAATGAAAATATGCATTTATCTTAAAAGCTATTTATATATTTCAACATAAAAACAAATTGATTTAAATAAATTAATCAAATCTCAGAACTGGAATAAGTAACACATTGACTTAACTTTTGTAGTGTCTATTTATGTATATTATTAAACAATTTAATGAAAGTATCACGACAGACAATAAGAGTTCATCAGGTAATATTATTATTAATTCTGAGGTGTGATTTCTTCTTTAATTCAAGAGAATTGCAAAATATTTTAAATATTTTTTGGTGTACATTAGGACTTCTTTACAGAACAAATTATGTGTAAAGACTTACTCCATTGGATTTGGTGGTTTGAGAATTGCAGGTATTATTTAAAAGTGCCAGACTTATTTCTAAGTACAATGTTCATTTACCATACCAACATTCATCTAACCATTGGTGTTACAATGTAGCCTGTGTTAAA
>NW_012101587.1:7860688-7863398 GCF_000951045.1 Mandrillus leucophaeus | reverse complement strand
GCCTGGCCCGAGTAAAATCTTTTAAGATGTGAATTAGAAGGTATAGAAAATGCTTCTTACTGATTTGCTTTTACTAATACTGAAATACACGTTTCTCTTGTACAACATATGTATGAAGCATTTTCTTTTGTTTGCTTTGTTTTTTATGATTATCTACGAAAAATGACCAGCAACAAACAGACTTATTTCATGACGTCAAGAGAATTTCTACAATATAACAAATGATGCAATCTAACTGATAATTCTAGAAAGAAATTAGAAGAATTTGGCTCACTTTCAGGGGCTGAATATTCTATGAAGTTATCTTCTGAAATGTGATGTCCACTTCTATTAGCTTTTAAATATCTGAGAGAATAATCTCATCAGGGTTTCTAACTTTCTTCCTCCTCTATGAATTAACCTTCAATTCTAAGGACTCCTGTCGACTTTTAACAGTAAAAAGAGCTTTCAGAAGTTTTCTAAGAATTACATTTTTAGTTTCCTCTTGTTTCAAACACCACTGTGTTCCTGATAATGTTGAATTTTACCTGAGTCTTGTGTTCCTAGAAAATAATCAAGGTTAAGAAATCCCCCTATCCTTTTGAAATCAACCAATGTTTTACATTCCAGAAAGTGGCTTATAATATATGACCACGACCACCCTGCTCTTTCATACCAAGATAAGACCTGTTTTAGTCTTCCTCCAGGAATCCCTTGTTTCACAAGGCCCGTTTCCTCCCTATATGTAGAGATGATACCCCTTAATGAATATGTTTCTACTACCATTGCCTGAATAAAAACATTTCCTTAATTGGTGCATCTTTTTCTTTCAGTCTTTGGGTGCCATGGCTTGGGTCATATTGGAACTTGCCTTTGAGTCCCCATTTGCTCTATCCAGGTCTTGAGGTTTTGGGGTGCTTTGTGCTCTGTTTCTCATTGGAAATCCGGGAACACAATGGTGATTCTGATTCCAGTCTTTGTTCTGGACTCTAGCCCACTGGTAGCATGGAAAGGATATGATTTTGATTACTTTTGAGTATTTGTTTGAGTATGGATGCTGGAATATTTTTCCATTATTGTGTGAGCATGTGGCAATCTCCATAAATGGATTAATGGTTTATAGAGATCTTTTCTCTGTGGAGTAAAAAATGACAGACAATCTAATTTGTTAGCCTTTTCTGTTTGTCCATTTCATCTATCTTGAGCTCCAATCAATTAAAAATTCATACCTTCTATGAAGAAATTAACTGCTTAATATAGACGAATTAGTTTTGTGTTTCTGTGTTTATGTTTAACCCACTGCAGAATTTCTGTGTGTGTCTGTGTGTTTATATTTCTAAAATTCAGAAATACCTTTATCTATTATGGTATGTATACAATATGTTCCTAAATGGTATTGTCAAATTAAATCATTAAACATTTTAACACAGTCCTAATCTGATTGGCTTAGAGATAAATAAATGCTTATTTAAATGGTATATTCCTAATTTCTCAGAAATTAAGAAAATTGAACTTCAAATACTTTTCCACCACGCCTGGCTGACTTTCAATATACTTTAAAAACACATTCTTACAGAAACAAACTCACACATCTTAGTACATCTTACAAATTCAAGCTCACATAGGTAAGTAAACCTTTGGCAAGAGAGATTAGTATAACATTGTTGGTTCAATAGAAACATCTATGTGTTCTCTGAATTACCAGTGTTAAGTATAATACAAGCTTACATTCTTATTCTCCTTGGGTATGCTCTTCGTAAACTTATAGATGTTTACTGATTGAACGAATTATCATGAATTCTACTACTTAAAATTATGAAAAAATGTAAATGTGTATGTTATATAAGCAAATCAGATCATTATTCTGACAAACTTTATTTTAATAGTAAGTATGTTTTATAGTGTATCAGTTACAAGATAATTTCTAAAGGCTTGGAATGATACTAAATTGAGTCAATTAATGGAATTTTGTTACATATCAAGATCATTCTAAGAAAGATAAAACATTAAACCATTAATTACTAAACATAATTTTAAGTATGTAGCCATTTTGCCTCGCATGTTGTACGTGATATAGGAAGGTGAAATTTATTTGCAAATGCTCATGGACCTGTTTGATTTTGCCACTTTGAGGAGTTGTACCATATAGGATGCTGTGAAATGCTGGTGTGAGTACAGAGAGTTCACAATTATTTTCTTCCTGTTTTTCTCTATGAAGTAGAAGTCAATGCTGTGAAAACATATAATCTATATATGTGAAAGAGACTCAGTTAGTAGTAATAGTGTAAAGGAGGCACAACCTGGTGTGCAAAATACACTGGATGAGTTTTTGTTAAGAAAAAAGAGAATAATTATGTTGTAAAATAAAATGACTGCTTATTCCAGAATGAGAAAAAAGAAAATTAAAGGAAAAAACTTAAATGGAAGAAAAAATTTTAGAAAGTTATCAGAAATGGAATTGTGGCTGTTATGGTTAAACTGGTTAAGGTTTGATGGATTTATTTATAAGATGTTCAAGTAGAGTTTGAATATCAAACATTCTAGTGCTGTAAAACTAGATTTTGGTTTTCTGTCTGTTCTACTGAAATTTTCTTCTATTATTGGTCTTTTGAAAACAGGCTATAAAAGTTTCATTTTTTGGAAAAATTCCCTTTGAAAACTGGCACAAGACAGGGATGCCCTCTCTCACCACTCCTATTCAACATAGTGTTGGAAGTTCTGGCTAGGGCAA
>NW_012101587.1:7849383-7858718 GCF_000951045.1 Mandrillus leucophaeus | reverse complement strand
ATAAAAATAAAAAATAAAAATAAATAAAAAAAAAATAAAAGTTTCATTTTTATGAGATCTGTTTGCCAGCTTACTCCTTGTATCTGAAGTCAAGTTCCTTCTCTCAGACATCCAGCTGCTTCTCCCTTTGTCTCTGACTGAGTCTGGGATCTTTATAGGCACAGGATGGGGGGCAGAGTAAGCTGTGGGTAGTATAGGAAAAGGCAACATTGGAGCAGAAAAAGAGGGATGCAAGTTCTCACTTTGGGCCATGGGTTTCAGGATTTTCTACTTGAAGGTGGGGTTTTGCCAGGGACCCACCCTTGTCTGCCTAGAATTTCTCTGCCGCCTGCCTCTATCATTGTATCAATATGAACTTGTTCAAGTGTTCAGATCTTCCAACAACTTTTGATATTTTCCCTTCCCAAGATTGGATTGTTATTTTCTCTAGGAAATCTGTCTTTAAAACCACCCAGATGGCCCTAGACATAAAAGGCTTTTTTTTCACATTATAAAAAGAAAAGTGCTATAAATAATCAAATGTATTTGATACTTTACTACAGATAAGTGTGTAGGAAGTGCTTGAAAATTAGAAGAGATCCTAAGCTTTCCCTAGGTGAAGTTGTTATGGGTAAAATATTGTTAATATAAATATCTCAGAAACTGTATGCTGGATTGGAATTAAATAGAGATTTGTCAGTGCCCTTTCTTTTCATATGTTTCTCTTTGTTAGAGTCTGGTGCTACTTTGCCTGGGTTAGACAACAACACCGTAGTGTTATCATTCATAATTTTAGGTATTTCTTTTAAATATTGACTTGGTCACAATTTTATCTCTTTAATTTGAATCTAATATCTTCTAGACCAGTGGTTTTGTACTAAGAATTTACATGACTGACTTATGACATTTTACTAATACTCAGGTGTTGAGCATCTAGTCTAGACTTCCATAATATTTTACTTGATATTCTTGATAGAACCATAAGCTTGATATATTTGTTATATTATGTATCAAGATTAGTATATGTAATATCTGAGCTTTTTCTGTGTAAAGATTACATAGAATATCTCCTCTTTTTGATAATAACTAATTGTTATGTTTATAAATATTCTGTCTAAAACCTTTTTGGATTTACTTTATTACCTTGTGTTGTAAGCAACAAAAACAACAAAATTTCTTTGCCTATTGAATTATTTTTTTAAAACAAATCTCATCAGACCTTGCACTTTTGAGCCTTACAAGTAAGAAATTAACCACAGGCATTTTAAGTCTTTGGTCATTTAGAGATATTGTTTGTTTTACCCTGAAGCTTACATGAAAGCTCTGGTAATCTACTATAGCTCAGAATTTTCCATCCTCAACAAAGGAGACTCTCAGAGCCCTATAAAATAGGACTATGTCAGGTATGTTTGGAAATAGGTTTCTGATTGTATCATTGCTTAAATGAGAACCTACCAATGGAGTGAGCCAGGATTTCCAAAACTGATGGAAAAAAACAGTTTTTCAGTTGAGAAAACAGCTGAGAGACCGGTGGATTCATATTCATGAGACTGTCAACCCAAGATCGAGTGGAACACGTATTAATTACATCGGACTGAAGATACTGAAAAGAGATGGCTGTGGGTTTTGTTTGTGGTATTATTGGTGCTTTGATTTTCTATTTTTATAGATATATAAGGAAGCCTTTTCTCTTTATCTATAACTCAAAACAATGCAGTAGACTTTGCTTTTGTAAACTGAAACATTTTTAAATGAAATATTTTTCTCTTTGCCCAACTCTTTCAAAATTGTGAACCTCTTGAATGTTCTTATTTTCATAGCAGTATAGTTCTGTGCATACATTCACATTATATAATACAGTTATTTGCATGTCCTTGTCAAAAGAACACAATTAGAAACATTGCTTATGCAACCAAGATCTTGCTTGGAATGTCATATTTGAGAATGATGCTCATTTAATCAGATGCAACTAGACACTTTAAGCTAAGGTTGACTTTATGGGGCCAATGCTTACAATGCCCTCTTAGAAACCTGGCCTGACACTCAGCTTACAAGATTCTCAGCCTTATGAGTGAGTAAGAAGAGTGACTTACTGGCAGGTCCAGAAATCAGGATATTTTGAAAACCAGAAAGGAGAGAAATTTGCTCAAATTTCTAGTGCTGAATTGTTGCCTTGGATTCCTAGGTTTCCCAAATATCCAATCTGAGATCCCTTATAAAGATTTCCAGCACAGCAAACATAAGAATGCCTATGTGGTAAATTACCATTCTTGCTGTACCTGTGTACATAATCAGGCCAGATCTAAAGAGATCAGCCTTATTTTGTGATTAAGAATGCGCTTTCTTTGAGGTTACTTTTGATCAAAATGCTGTAGCGAAAAATGACAGGTCTCAATGGAAAACCGTGTATCACATGCCGTACACTGCTTTGTGTTATCAGATTTTATCCCTGCCCATCGTCTTTGAGCTGTGTTCTGCTTCTTTGTAAATTAAACAGAACTTATGGATATGTACACTGTATTTTGCCTGGTGTATTAGTCTGTTCTTGCATTGCTATAAAAAACTACCTGGGACTGGGTAATTTATAAAGAAAAGAGGTTGAATTGATTCACAGTTCCACAGACTACACAGGCATGGCTGAGGAAGTCTCAGGAGCCTTACAATCATGATCAGAGGCATGTCTTACATGACAGGAGCAGGAGGAATAGAGTGAAGGGGAAGGTGCTACATACTTTTAAACAACCACATCTAGTAAGAACTCAAATGCTATCATGAGAACACCATGGGGGAAATTCACCCCCATCATCCAATCACCTCCCACCAGTCCCCTGCTTCAACACTGGGGATTACAATTTGACATGAGATTTGGGTGGAGACACAAATCCAAACCATATTACCTGGTGAACACTTAACTGACTTTTGCCCTTTCTGTGGGAAAAAAAGAGAGTTGGTGTTTAACTGCAAATTGGGCTGGAACATGTTACCTTTCCCAAACTGATAATCCTTATGAAATTCTCCCTTTTCCTCTATTTTCTTTAATATCGGGTCACTATTCTCTAAATGACCTTTTCCAGTTTTTCTTGTTTTTACTTGATTGGAAGTCACTGAGGACTAAAATCGAGCTGTCCAGATCCCTTACTGGGTCTCTTGGTGGCCTGGAAGCTGTCTCTGGATCTGAAGAAGCCCTAAGAGCTGAAGCCTGATGACTTTGTATAAACCTCAGAGACCTCATCATGCTGCAGACCACCACTGGCCTGAGTTCGCCCTGGACAAGCTGCTTGTCTATAAACTACTAACGTAGTTTGAAGAAATGCTCAGGACATTCATGCCCTCATACAGGAGGGGACCTGGATTGTGAACAACATTACAGAGGGCATCAGCATCCCAGCTTGAGAGCTTCAAGAAACTCAAGAAGTGCTGTGGCATGACAAGGGATTTGCTTACACCAGTCTTCTAGAATTCACTGGACTGATCAATCGCCTCAGAGCTCAACTCCTGGATCTTTAATATGGCTTTTATATATACTTCTGCTTTTTATTTCAGGAATCCCTCCTTTATGTAAATAACTTGCTCTCTGGGAGCTTAAATCACCTGGGATCTTCCCCAGAGGTTTCTGCAAACCAGTTGAATTTTTTAGAAACATCTTCAACAAGAGCCTTTCAGTGATGATTTCTTCAACTCTCTTCATCTCATTTAGGAAGTCTATGACATGCTCAGTATTGCTCAGTGACTCACAGTGGACACATAGGAGGACTGACAATGATGAATTTATCTAAGTCTAGCACTTTCAGAGATCAGTGAGGATTAAGAAATCCAACTGCCTCTTTTTTTAAATTTAATTTAGGAAAATGGCTACCACAAAAGACCATCGTGCCCTTGCATACTCCAGACCCATCTCCACCCGCCCTCTTAACACCCTTCCTTTGTAAAACCTCAAGCTTTTTCCCTCTTCTTTGAGATGTTTCACTTACTATTGCAATTACCCTAATTAAAACTATCTTCCTGTAATGCCAGCATTTTGGGAAGCCAAAGAGGGCGGATCACTCGAGGTCGGGAGTTCAAGACCAGCTTTGCAAACGTGGTGAAATCCCATCTTTACTAAAAATACAAAAATTATCTGGGTGTGGTGGTGCATGCCTGTAATCCCAGCTACTCAGGAGACTGAGGCACAATAATCACTTGAACCCAGGAGGCAGAGTTTGCAGTGAGCCGAGATCATGCCACTGCACTCCAGCCTGGGTGACAGAGCGAGACTGTCTCAAAAAGAAAACCAAAAACCTATCATCTTAATTATCTTTTTCATTCCTGTCTTTGGCACATCATATAATAATTTAAAAATGCTTAATTTTGGTAAGATAGCTTACGTTTTCCTTACATAATTGTGTGTGTGTGTGTATATATATACACACACACATATATACACACACATAATACAAATATTCAATACAGACATATATATATATATATGTCTGTATTGAACTGACAACTAGTGCTCAATGCACCTTGCAATTTCTTTTTACATTACATCCTATTAAAATATGGGGAGAAGAAAACTTTAATAAAAAGTTGTTAAAAGTTGTCAAATACTAAAGGAGGCTGGTATTAAATCCTGTTATACCAATGTATGGGGCAAACGATAACTAGAAGCAGCTTTAGAAAAAATAAAAAATTTAGGAAAAGTAAAGAAAAAAACAAAATTGCTTTCCTAGCTTTAGAATTATTACAAGTAAGTGAAGGTGCTTTAGGGAACCTCTCTCCATAAAGTCTTATCGTCAGGTAGGTTTTGACCACCCTTTGTTAAGGATATGGTGATTTGGGAAGCATATTTTCTAACTCATATGGAGAGATTACCTCAAAATCTTCTGGAAAATGACAGCCAGGAGTCTGAATGTCAGAGGGGGTGAGAGGCACATTGAGAATCTGAAAAATAACAGCCGGCTGAGCCATACCTACTTTGGGTATTTAACGCTAAGTTCCATGTCTCTGTCCAGTTAACTCTGAGAGTAACTCGGGCTGTGGGAGACACTCAGGAGGACAGTCAAGCCTTTCTCCTCCTCCTCCTCCTCATCTCTCTAAATTGGGACCCTCCTTGTTCCTTCTAAATGTTTACCACTCTTGTAGTTTTATGTTATTGGTGTGATTTTTAAAATTTTATCTGTATCCCTAGATTTTAAGTTCTAGGAGCGCATCAACCATGATTTTTTTTTGTGCTCACTCTTGTATCAGTTGCAGCAACACAATGCATGACACACCATAGCAACTGTTTGTTACATGAATGAATGAATGTATAAGTAAATGAATCTGAGAGTAATACTATATATATATGAGAGTAATACTATATACATTACTATATACATTACCATATAGTATTACTCTCTCTATATTACTATATAGTATATACTACTACTATATAGAGTATTATATAGTATTACTGTATAATGCTATATATAGTAATATATATAGTATTATTATCTATATATTACTTTATATTACTCTCTATATAACTATATACTATATATTACTATATATAATCTATATATAGTATTACTCTATATATAGTGTTACTCTATTATTATAGTATTATTATATTATTATATTAATTATTATAGTATTATTATATATATAGTATTACTATATATGTGTATATATACTCTTGTCTGTTAGACCAAATGCTGAAGAGCGTATATATATATATGTGTGTGTGTGTATATATATACACACACATACACATACACTCTTGTCTGTTAGACCAAATGCTGAAGATTTTCTTATACTATTTTGGATGTGTTGTGATTGAGGCTACTCCTTGGCAAAGTTGTGCAGAAAGCACAATTTGTTTTCATATTTTCAGTGTTTATTTCCAGTCATTTATCACAGCTTCCCAGCTGACCATCACTCCCCAGCCTTGTGGTCCAGTGAGAGCAACGTCTCCATAGCAGAAAATATCCCTGAGGAAAGAATCTGGGATTGATTCATGGCAGCATGTAATGACTGAAGAGTTATCTCCCATTCGGCAAACACTTTTCATTTTTATTTTTTGTCAAAAATTGGTACAAGGCTTTGGGTTTACAAAGAAGAATAAGAAATGATCTCTGTCTTAAAGAAGAAGTTGTAATTCATTACTTTCCCTAGGAGTATTATTTTTTTTTAATCAGTAGGGGACAATGTCTTAAAAAATCCAACTCTTTACAATATTGGTATTAGTAGAATTTCAAATAAGAGTCAAGTTAGTTTGAAGTTCTTTTGGTGACATCAATGAAAAGTATTCCCTTAGCCACACACTCACCTAAAAAATAGTCACCAATCCTTGAGGTGTAAAAAAGAAGTCCACTTTGGGAAGTCGAGGCAGGCAGATCACCTGAGGTCAGGAGTTTGAGATCAGCCTGGCCAACATGGTAAAACCCTGTCTGTACTAAAAATGCAAAAATTAGCTGGGCGTGGTGGCAGGCGCCTGTAGTCCCAGCTACTTGGGAGGCCGAGGTAGGAGAATTGCTTGAATCCAGAAGACGGAGGTTGCAGTGAGTCAAGATTGCACCACTATACTCCAGCCTCTGCGACAGAGCGAAACTCTCAAAAAAAGAAAAACAAAAAAAAGAAGTCCAGTTCATGACACAGGAGGAGTCAAAAGGAAGACAAAGCAACAAATGGGTACCTGTCTGATTTCATGACCACTGGCTCAAGCAGGAAGTCTTGAAACTGAATTGTGGCTTTCATCCAGCCTCTGCTCCGCCTCTCTTTTCATGTGATTCAATCTGAATCCAAGGATTTTTCACCTCATTTCAATATTGTGGTTTCTAATGCTGCAGGTTTGCCTGTGTTTGAACTTTGTATAAATGGACACATGCAGTGTGTACTCTTTCATGTTGGCTTTTCCACTCAACATTATTTTTGTGAGACATCCATATTGTGGCAGGAGGTTGGAGTTGATTTATTTTTACTGTTGTGGATATTCTATGTGTAAAAACACAGAATATTCAAAAATATTGAGTATCTATTGCATATCCATTGAATATCCACTTGGAGAAATATGCATTGCATCACTAACAGACACAAACTAAAATTTACCCAAATGCCAATCAATAGCAGATGGATAAATAAATATAATTGGGATGCTATTTTGACTGTTTGCTTTTCTTTAGCAAATGTAGCATAGCACACAGTACAGAACATATGTTATTCGAGGAGTTTCTTTAAAAAGGAAATGTGTCAGAAAACATTTAAAATCTATATGAGGGCTTCATAATTGCATTGCTATTTTTGTTAGTAATATAATAATAATAACAATTTATGTAAGAAGATGTTGCTGCGTGGCAGGGCTTAATAGGTCTATGCCTTGCTCAAATACTCTTCAAATGGGGAGCTCTGCTTGCTTTGAATACTGTCTACCGCTTTGAATACTGGCATCTTGATCGCGACAGTCAGTTGTGCTTCACTAAATCCCAATAACTATTTGTAACAATCATCTGGGCCATGAGGTCAAGGGGCAGATAATTTGACTGAGGACACTGCATTTATAACAAGAGATTAAGAGTGAGTGATCAAAATATGTGCAAGCACAATCCTAAAACCTTTTGAATGGTGTTTGCACATATTAGTGATCATGACATTAGCTCACATAAGATCAGAGTCTTTCTAAAATTTTAAGTAATTTCACTGTCTTTTGTGCTACAAGTGTTCAAAGTTCAAAATTTTAAATAGAAGTTGTTCTATTTCTTATATTTATAGCTTCAGATATTGCAATAATTTCATGCAGTAATTTACAAAATTATGTTTCTTGTCAATGTGTTTAATAAAATGCCTATGGCCAAATTTTATTACCAGGAATTTATTCGCATGGCTCTAAAACTGTCCCATTCTTTGAATTTTCTCCTGTCTTTGTATTATCTCCTGTGGTAAATCATCAGAAATATGATTATATAGTCTCTGAATTCTTAATGACAACAGTGATTTCTGCCTAAATAGGGTGGGCATGCAATCAGTGTCATCACATTGGTCCTGCCTGTAGAAGACTCCACACTTGGTTTAATTTTCTGCAACACCATCTAGAGTCTTACAGTTTTTTAAGAGATCCCCTGTGTGTTCATTTTGCATTGGAACCTGCAAATTATGAAGCCAGTTCTGACATTAAATAGAAACTGAAAAAGTATTTGCAACAGTCAGGTTTTCCAGGAGGCAGGCTCTGCACTGGAGTTTAGTACACAGAATGTTTATATTAAGGAGGGCCCTTGGGATCCATATGCGTGGGAAGGATGGGAAGGACAAAAAAATTGACAGAGGGAGAAACTAAGCTCTCATTCAGGACCAACCACAGCCCCAGCTGACCCCTTAAGGAGCTCAAGAGCTAGACTGGCCTGTCTGAATTGTCTAGCATTGGACGGAGATGGCCTGGCCTTCATACTCCCCCCGCAGGAATCAGGTAAAGGATTTTGGCTGCTCCTGCAAGAGAAAGGGGTGAGGCAGTCTCTGAAAGGGCTGCGAGCCGAAGGGACGTGTCAACAGCACTTGAATCATCTCAGACAACAGTCCTTCATTGAAGGGGAAACTGTTCCACACATTTCTTCATCCCCTACAGTCTTCTACATTTATGGACAAATGTTTGATTTTTGAAGGTACTTATGCGTCATCTTCAAATATCCTCTTGGCATTAGGAATCAGCCAGTTTGTCACTGTTCAATCATTTCCTAGCTGCTGGCTTCTAAGCTGTTTTTATTTTTCTTAAGTTGCGACACGCTTTTATGGATCCATCCCCATGTTCTCATTATTTCCCCTTTGGCCGGCACATGGATTTATTTGTTGGATGGATGTCTATACTTAGAAATTCAGCCCATGGAAATGAAAAGGGGCAAAGCTAATTGAAGTGGAATTGAATCTATGACCTTGACCCTATTAAATATGCCTTGTAGACCAAACAAAATGACCCCATTTGCCTTACTAAACTAAGCTGTTCCAGTCCCAGACGAAGAAGTGAGAGCTTCCCAACCATCTGCTATATTTACATGTAGAGCTCAAAAAGTCTAGCAAATTTTAAATAGTCCATTGGTCTTCATTTAAGAACAATGAAATCCATTTTTGTTACTGATTAATTAAAAAACAAGTGCTTAAATGTTTCAACTACACTAACAACATAACAGAATTTGAAGTGCAAGATAATTTTTCTACTTTGGTTTGCTTTATAAAACCAGAGAGAACATTGAACAAGCACACAAACACAATAAAAAATGTAAAAGCATGTCCTAGAAAGTAAAACTCCCAAACTTATGTGTAGTATTAGTATCCTTTGTAAGTGTAAAGGAATGAAGATAAAGAAAATAAAGAAGATGAAAAAAGGCAGTTCATTAATTAAAAAAAAAAAAAAA
>NW_012101587.1:7842787-7849333 GCF_000951045.1 Mandrillus leucophaeus | reverse complement strand
GAAGCCCAAGTTTCATTAATTAAAAAAAAAAAAAAAAAAGCAATGGCCTAGTGACTTCTAGGTAGAAAGAGGAAGAAGACAAATTACAACTGTTTTATGAAAACATTTCAGAGATGCTTGGTAGGGCAAGAAGAAGAAATCTAACCTTAATTTGAATTCATGATTTATATTGACTGGGTTTATTGCTAATTCTTTTACATAGAAGGCCCCTCAAAACATCTTATTATTTGCAAATATAATGTTTGGACTCTCTGAAAGCCTAGATGTCAGTATTTCTCTAGTAACTTGACTTCTTTTTCCTCAGGATTCCATAAATGCTGGCTGGTAACTTTATTTAAAGAACAGAACAGACAATGTAAAAAATATTGTATAGATGTTTTCATTCTTCTTAATATTTCAAATAAACAATTCCAAAGATCTCTAAATATTTCTGAGACCACAATTTTTATATTTATATTTTTTGTATTCCAGAGATACTGGAAATCCATTTGAACCAGCCCACTTGTCTCTTAACCAAAAGATACCAAAGTGGAAGTTACAAAATTAGCAGCTAAATTGTTATTGCTTAAAAAGGGAAAACAAAATATTATGTTACATAATTTTAGATATAGTAGAAGTATCTAGCTACACTAGCTGAAAATGTATGACTTCTATTACCACGGCTTCATGGCAATAGATTTTATACCTATAAAACTGTCAATCCCCTGGAAGACTGTATACTAGCATGGTATCATTTTTTGCCACAAAATGAATTATCATTCGACATCTAGGTAGCAGCACTGGGGGTATAAAGGTGGACAGGAAGCTTAAGTGCGTCATAGAAAGGATTCATACATGAAAATCCAAGTGAAATATTGTAATTAGTCCTGTCCTTGCTTTTAGCATTATAATTGTCTTTTGATAGGCTATTTGTCTATCTTTTTCATTACACTGCAGACTTCCTAAAGTTAGGAATTTGTTTAATCTCTCTAGCACAGTGATGAAGTAAACTGTCAATGAATAATTACGGAAAGACGAGATAATTAAATTGGTGATATCTACTGCTCCAGCGCGCGCGCACACACACACACACACACACACATATCCTGCACAACACTCACACACCCCCCCACACACACACACATCCTGCACAATACTCACACCCTCCCCTACACACACACATATGCAGAGAGAGAGAGAGAGAGAGAGAGAGAGAGAGACTTTCTGTATTTAGACCAGAAAATTGAGATCCAAGCTGTTTAACTGACTTATACAAGGACACTTAGCCTGTTTACAGATATGATTATAACATGAAACCTCTTGATTTGTAGTCCAACGTCCTTTCATAGGTACTAACTCTTTCTTCCTCTGCAATCATTTTAATATCTGCTGAATTCTTTGCTGTTTCCCTTCCTGTAGAACTGAAGGACACCAACATTCTTGCACTACAATTTTTCCGCTACTTTACTCAAACACATAATAATGGATCCATTCTTATTCTGAAATTAATACAAGCCATATATGCCTGCTGTGTGAAAATAGGCCTTATTGAATTCTCAAGCATGGAAGTGTAAGAGCCGTTATTAAATTGTTTCTGCCTTAAAACTAAAATCTTTATGGTAATGAAGAAAAATTGTTACCTGTCTAATAATAGGATACTTGTCTCTCTCTCTAAGAAAATCAGTGGAATACACTTTCCTGTGGAGGACCTCAGCGATACAAACATACAAACAAGGAGATTAGATGCTTTGCAAACTTTTTTAGTAAAGAGACTGCTCCGTTTCTTTTTAATGGGCATTTTTGTCTCCTAGCAACTGGAATGTTCTAAAGCAATCTATACTGGCCTTCTTATGGGAATAAATCAACTCAGGTGCTATTTATGGCAGTTAAGCTCTGGAAAGAAGACAAGCGGGAAAGCTTGTTTCATTTTGTTTTGATCCCTACTGTTGGTTCAAATTATATGGTCCCAATTTGACTTTCTTGGGGTTGCAAATTACAACATTGAAGCTTGATTCTAGAGGTGCTCTACAGTTATTAAATGGAAAAGGCTAGTGTGCATTAAAAAAAAAAAATCTTTCCCTATTTTGCTTAATCTCAACTAATAAAATTATTCATTTTAAAATCTATTCCAAATCCACAAAACATTTTCTGGATTTGGGTGCTTGGAAAACATGGGGTGACTATCTCCCACACATCCGTGTTTCTAAAGGAATTAGCGAATGGAAAATAACAGTGTCACATCTCAACTGACTCAGGCAAATCTGGGGAGAGATGTCATGGAATTCGAACTCAGGACCATTGTTTGCCAAAACCCAACCCTCATAAAGCTTGACACTCCTGTCTTACACCAAATTTTCTCAAAACACCTCACTAGCATTAGAGATTCAAAAATTAATCTGAAATACACTCAGGAAACACAGTTCAAACACGCACAAATTTAGGCATTACACAATGTAGCAGGGATGCCGTCTGAATCAGTAGCTTACAAACATTGACATATGCAATTTACAGGAAATTTAATATCATCATCTGATCGATGATTTTGACAGTACTAAAATATGCCCTTTTGAATTAAAATTAGACTTACCTCCAGTTTAGGCTATTTGCTTTTTTCTTATTCTCTCATCTCAATCCATTTCTAATTTAGAAACTATTTTTTAGTTAATATTATAAATGAAAATAATCAAGAGTTATATTGGTATTTTTCATAGTTGAAAAATAATAATGATCAAAAACTATCATAATTTAGAGCTTACTCTTTGTTAAGCATTTTCAATATTTATATACGTAAGGTGTGTGTAATTAGTCAATATGAGAAGCTCCGAAGGGTTTAACATCATTCACACAAATTATAAAGGACAGATTCAAAATTTTAAATGAGGTCTCTGTTTTTTGATAAGGTAATGTTTTACCTTGTTTGTTTGTTTTCAATATATAAGACTGCCCCAGGAAAAAATCAGTGATTTGAAAGTATTTTTTAATTGAAGTCAAAAGTAAATCAAACAAGCTTTCATTCCAAACATGGAATAAGTTAAATACCTCAAATTCCACTGATGGGTGTATGTATATGCTTTACAAATAACTTAATCCTCTGTGATTATGTTTTCATTTTCTGCCTTCATGCTATGAACTTTTTCTCCCAGCTCTCCTCCATTTAATCACTCATTTACAATGTGGCCATGACTGTCTTCTTAGGACGCCATCTGATAATGTCACACACCTGCTTTAGATTTTCTTACACTATCAGATTACCAGGTGAAGTTCAAACTCCCTAACATGACAGAAATAAACTTAGCTCAGATATCTCTTTCAAATGTTACCCTCTAGGCACTATTATTTATAGACCGGTATTCAGATTCAGCTACACTTGACCACTAGGTTACTTCAAACTCTCTTTGCCCTTGCAGAATAAAAGCATAGACTGTATCCAGAGAACCCCTAAAGAGCGGTTCTGCTGTTTTATAGCTGGATCTACAGGACAGAAAGCTCCTTGCAGGCAGGTCCCACATCCCTGGTAATTAATGCAGTGCTTGACATAAATTTTGAATACATTAATGAACACATGAACCAATGAATGCAATGTGATTTTAATAATTCACTTAGTGTAACTATAGCTCAATTTCCTTGTTCGTTAAATGCAAAAGTCGCTCTGATTGTTTCATTACCTAACTTTGAGTAATAGTATAAAAAGTTTGGTACGTACTAAGTATTCAAAAAATCAATGGCTATTGTTACTTTTGTCATTGATATTTCATTATCACCTTTTCTCTCCTTAGAATTTTTCTCTCCATCTACTGAAATCAACCCCATTTTACAAAGAGTTGCTCGAATTTGGCAAAGCAGACTTACTTCACTCAGCATCTGTGTTGTGAAAACATTGTGGGCATACCTTTAATGTAGTTTTTAACACATTGTGTTTCATGTCTACGTTTATAGGATTTCAGTTCCACTGTGCTATGACTGTTCCTAGGACCAGAGCCCTGTGTTACTCACCATTTTCCCAACACAAGGCTACATTTGTTACTTATAAGAAACGCTCCCTTTTAGTTGAATACAAAAACACAATAGTAACAGGATAGTAGCTAGCTTAAAACATCACCAGCTTATTACTGTATCTGTAAGAGCTGGAGCAGCAGGAGAACTCACAGAGCAAAGAAGGACATGCGTAGGTAGAAAGGTATTTTCCTGAATACACAACTGAAATAATTTCTAAACATTCTGCTATAATAAACTACTGAAAAGTAATCAGAACAGTTACTGTGTAAAGATAACAATGTTAAATGTGCCTTATCCTCTGTTTTGTTGATTCAGCTTTCACAGAACACTTCCAAATATTCTAAACTTGTGTACTAAAACATTTTAATTAAGTGGATTTAAACTGCAAATTGAATTTTATAAACATGCATCTGGCCTCTTCTTTACTTCTTTACTTTATTAATCTTTACTGATTAATAAATATTATAAAAGCAATCAAATCAGTCAACAGTTCTACTGTTTATGAATCTTGATGAGAGTAAAATAAATAATCCAGACTGCTCAAAAATACAAATAAAACTATTAAAGAGTAATTACAAAACTATTAAAGAGTAAAACAGGATTCATGAGTAAGTACTCATGAGTAAGTACTCATGAGTCCTGTTTTAGAGAAATTTTCATTTATTGTAGTATACAAACTTCTCTTAAAGTTATGTTAAATAAAAAAACCTAAAAATTCATCTTTAAAACAATAACAATTATTTAATAATCTGAAACAAGGAAATGTTTATATGGTATGCACAATAAAGATTTGGACATAAACGAAATGTATCTCTTTGTGATTTTAGAATTGATTTTACAGACGCCTTAAGTTCATCATTCCAGAATATACAAGGGTTTTTAAGAAGTTCTGTAAGCAGTAATTTTGTAGAAAGATGTTACTGTAGGAGCCTATGAATCTACTCAAATATGTTAAAGGAGATTTAATATTTCTCCTTTCTTTTTCAATTTATTTACTAACCTTTCTATTATGGCCAATGTTATAATTTAATTAAATTAAATATTGTTTATTCCTTATAAAATAATCCATGTGATACATATGATACTGAGTTGACCTAGATAAACTGAATAAGACCCTCATAATTATTAAAATTATAATATAAAGTGTATCTTTGCTGGGAATGTAGGAACACATAGGGCCTGAGGGAATTACAATACAAAGGATGTGATGGACACGCAGATAAGTATTCTATAACATAACATGCTAAGTGTTAGACAAGTGGTATTCATATTAAAAATTAGTTACACTATTCTGCATGGCAGGCTGGTGTCAGGGATTTATAACTGCAGCCACAGTGGCCTCCTGTGGCCAGGAGATATTTCTACAAAGTAATACTCTTTAGTTATGCTCAAATAAAATTTTACAGCTTATTTATACAGATTTTGCAAGTACCGAAGCATAAGAATAGTGACAAGTCATCCAGATAAACACTCTTCTTTAACACTTCTCTTCTGCAAGCATATTTGCTTTTGGAGATTTGGAAAACCCAATGTAGTCAAACAAGCAAAATGAACCACGCAGTTTTTGTTTTCTAGATGAACCCATTCTTCTTTGATCAAATTAACCAAAGACATGTTTCCTTCCTGTTCCCCCATTTTTTCCATGGCTTATATTTGTTAGTGTTGGTGCTTTTCTGAGGGCATGGGTTGTCTGGGCAATGCTTTGACTCACATTTTTCTGCACAGAGTTCCCACTTGGAAAACTGTTAAACCCTCAATTGAGCTCAATTAATATTAAATTAGTTAAATAAGCTGCTTGAGTACCGGACTCAAGTAGCATTAATTTCAGTCTCAAAACAAAATCAGTTTCAACCTCCCTAATGCAGTTTATTCACTGTTAGTATTTAAAAAGCAAGGTCCCTAACTCTGGTCAGCAAATATTTATTCGACAATTTACTGAGCATCTAAAATGTTCTAATTGTTCAAAGTGCTGAATGCAAAATGGAACAAAAGACACAAAAGTTTGTTTTTATTTTCTTATATTCTATGGGACGGAGGCTAGAGTTAACAAGCACAAGAATGAATGTTAGGGGGTGTTAAGTGCTATGAAGAATGCCTTTCAAAGTAAAATTGCAAATCTATGACTTCAGCACATTTTGGCTTTCTTTTCCATAATTGTATTTTGTCTTATTTCCTTAGGTCAACTGATTTATAATAATGTTTTATAAAAGACTGTGGAGCAGACATTTTTAGAAAATACATTAACCTTTTAAGAAAAGCATCAGTTTTTAGGAAAATATGTTATTTTAAATTCAAGTAAAATATTTAGAGAGTTCAAAAACACCAAAATTATTAAAAACTCAAGAGAGATTCAGATTTTTGTCTTTAAAAGTCCAATTAGGTGTCATAGTAATAGCTCATTGAGGCCGGGCACGGTGGCTCAGGCCTGTAATCCCAGCACTTTGGGAGGCCGAGGTGGGAGGATCACAAGGTCAGCAGATGGAGACCACGGTGAAACCCCGTCTCTACTAAAAAATACAAAAAAAAAATTAGCCGGGCGCGGTAGTGGCGCCTGTAGTCCCAGCTACTCGG
>NW_012101587.1:7827620-7842562 GCF_000951045.1 Mandrillus leucophaeus | reverse complement strand
ACATCAATTTACCCTGAATCAAATATGTTATTTATTTTTAAAGTTTGATGTTCACAGTTAAAAAGAAAAAGCACCCTTTTCTTTATTTTAGAAATTTCCAAATAAATGATCTATGTCAAAAATACCCAGTGATATTTATCGTGCTAATCTTTGGACATTTACATTATCTAAATTCAAATTTAATTTTCTTTCTAAAATGGAATGTTATCTAAATAACCGTTTACTCAAAATATTCAAATACTAGTTACATAGCTCTTGAACATGACCTCACATTTTTATTTAATTCTATTTTCACATAAGCAAGCATTTATTTTCCTCACTCAGTACACCTTATACAACACAGCACAAGGGATTATTTGGCAAGTTACAACACCGGAAGTTAACGTAACACAGCCAATAGAATGATAAATGAAATTAATTATTAAGTGCCAAACAGATGATTCTGTTCTATATGGCAGAGTGGTTTGGACACCTTTCCCTGCATGAAAAGCGTGCAGGGTGAGGGATGGTTGTATCTTCATCAGACTTGGGCCATTTCTCTAGCTGGGCACAAGTATTTTCTAAGCATCCACAATACAAGGATATGCACATGGCACTGACCCCCCAGAAGTCTCCCGTTCCCTGTGGTACATGTAAAATTTTTAGGAGACTTATCTTCTCATTCCCTTCAAAAGCAAAAGATAACACACAATTCTGGTTTTATATTTAGACTGAGAAATTATATACAATAAAACAGATTTAGAAGAAATTTCATGGCACAGTCCTACCATGAGTCTGGGTTTTTCACATGTAGAATGGAAATTGTTTCTCCTCGGTATGGTGGTTGTAAAGAGTAAAGATACATTTGTAACACCCTGGTATGAAAAATTCATGACTTGAGATTTTATAGCTCTTGTCATTCTGACTATTGATAACAAAATTGGCCTTGAATTTTCACATTTAAATTTCAGTTTCAGTCATGCAGAAGCTCAATACACATGAAAAAAATCTTAAATGTTTATCCCATTTAGGCAAGCAATCATGATCATAATCAGTGTTTATTAAAAACAAAACTGCAAAAAACCCCAGTTGCAATGAGAAAACAGCTGAAGCAGCAATGAGGTAGGCAATGGAAAGCAAGGAGAATTTTATTTTCCTCTTCCATGAATTTTGAACCTTAGCCACTCTGAGAAACAATTGTATTGTATGTTCCACGTATGTTTCTATTTGATTAGAGACAAAAATCATTTCTGATGAGTTTAAACACTTGTAGACAGCTCAAAGTTGGGCGATTGTGCCATGGAACAAGTAAGACAATGGCCCTCGTACATATCTACGTGGTATGAACTAGTTACCAGTGACCAGTCCCTGAAGAATGAATTGCAAAGAATCAGATTGTTAAGCAGTCAGCTTGGTGACAGCAAAGGCAAGCCTCTAAGACTCTGATTACATTTTCTGAGCAGAGCCACAGCCCTGACACCCCAGCAGCTGGTGGTTTTTCTGGGCACCGAAACTGGTGTGAATAGAAAGCGACAGCAGTGTGCCCCATGTCACATGTGAGTGAACAGCTACCATGACAGGAAGACTTTTCTTGTCAACACAATCACGGTGGCTCTGTGAACACCCGAGTTATGTGCTATTTTCCCCTGGAGGGAAATTGGTACCTGATAAGTAAAGACTTCATTCAGTGAAATCCAAATATATTTATTAAGTGTCTGCCCTTGACAGGCACCGCAATTACCCAGAGATTGACAGGAGAGCCCCCATCCCGCCTCTGCTGGGTCTTTCATTCCCTGAGAGAAACAGGGGAGAAAAGCAGTAAGCAGAAATCACAGCCATAAGTAAGATAATTTCCAAGAGTGGTATGTGGTATGAATAATGCAAACAATCAACGGGGCAAGAAGGCAGTCACTGGCAGGTGTTGAACAAGACAGCGGAGCTCTGATGAGGAGCCAGCCGCAGCGACGAGACTGGAAGGATACGACGGAGCAGAATGCGAACACCAAGGAAGTGAGCATCCCAAGACTGTGGTAAGAAAGCTTGGAGGGGTTGTGGAAATCGCAGGTTTAGAGTGAGGGCCCTACTATTTCTACCTGCAGAATGTATCATACATGTAAGAAAATGAAACTGCCCCTGAAATAATTGGTTTTCAAAACAGCCTGTGGCTTCCAGTAAGTTGTAAAAGAATACCTATTATCACGAAAACAGAAGTAAATACTTTGCATTGCATTTATTCCTTAATTATTTATCACGTCTCCTTGTTGTTCATTCCACAGTCTTCGGGAGCTGACCTTTGCTAGGATAAAATGCTTATGTTCTGTCTAGCCTAAAGTTTTGACACCCACCTTGTCCCAATCCATTCCAGTACTCACAGAAAATGAAAATATGTCCCAGCAGATCTGAAGAATGTTGTCCAGTAAATTCAATGTATTTCTCTTTTATATCTAATTTCACTTAGGATCTATCCAATGACAGACTTGTTATCCTCACTGATGGACGCAAAGTCCTGTTGTACACTCTTAGAACATTTATGCTTATGACTAAATTTCAAGCTGCCCGTGATTCATCTGCTATTTCCCACATATCTATTTTAGAATTCCCAAGGGAAAAACAGTTATGAAATATATTGTTCAAGCAGTGCTTTTTTTCAAATGACATATGCCACATGGCTCCTCACGCTACAACAGAACATCCTGGGCAGTTTCTCTGTCAAAGTCACATCCACTGCTATCAATAGAGTTACCAGTGCAATATTTGGCAATGGGATATTACACTACCCAAAAGCAAGCAGTATTGTGAGCCGGAAACTAAAATCCAGTTGTATTTTGAGAATTTGAGAGAGAACAGACAACTTTTCCCAACACGAGACTGTCTGATTGACGCTTCCTGGCCACATCGAGTCTCCTGTGCGTCGACACCACAGTATCAGACCACTTAGAAAAAGGCCAAGCTCTCAGATCAGACTGCAAGAATTTCCAGAGACCTCATTTTATTTTGAAGGTTCAGTTTCAGGCACAGTTCCCTTTTTTTTTTTTTTTTTTTTTTTTTTTTGCAGAAATGGGTAGTCAACAAATTAGTTTTAAGCAATTTAAGTTTTCAGGAATGAATCATGGTATGCAAATCATGAATTTACAATTTTTTTCTTAAGGTAGAGTGGTTTTATTTAGAAAAATACTATTTTGGGTCCAAACGAGTGCTTTTTAAATCTGTAGTTTATTTTGTTCATGTGTGTGTGCGTGTATGTATAACAAAGTATGTCTTCAGATAGGTAGGCGACAAGAATGGCATATTCGGGATGAAGTATGCTGAAGACTATCAACAAGTAAGACATTGTTAGTCCAGCTTTCTGCTAATCATACAGGATGGAAACCCATTGAATAGACTCTTACTGACTTTACACGAGACTTGATATTTCAAAATCATGGCATCAAAACAAAATAGTCTGGAATAATCAGACATTTACATACTTTCATTGTTGTTTCTTCATTTTTAGACCATCTAGACACTTTTAGCTGTATCTGTCATGATCATACAGTATCTTTGTCCAAGGTCAGCTACCTCTTGGATTAGGATAGACGTAGAGGATCCACCCAAATCAGTACAAACACACACATAATTTAGCGCTTTGGACTAGTTGGGTTACCACGCATCTCCTTGGACTGTTCAGGTTTATGCCTCTTGTGGAATTAATAGGAGCAATGCTAAGTTATTTTAATATTGAGGTATATGAGTATCATACGGATGATGAAAGTGTCAATCTCAGTTCAGGTGGTGAGACTTGGCCACTTAGCATTTATGGTAAGATCATGGCAAATGTTTTCGGAGGGATGGTTCACACTGATGTATTATTATTGAAGTGGGAATTATTGTGTCTATGTCCTCATGCATATATGTGATTATACTTAAACATATAAACCTAGAAACAGAAAAAATGAGTCAATAATTATCAGTGTTTTTAAGTCTCTTGATAATTATTTTCTTTAGGAAAAAATTACACAAATTTTAATATATGTTAAATAATAGTGTTCTTTTGTATTTCTGGTGACATTAAGTATTATCTTATTCATACTTGCTTATTTGGAGTAAATATTTTTATTACATTTAAATTATGCAGTTTTTACCAATGAAAATTAATATTGATAATTTTTATTCATGTAATGCCACTTATAGTTTTCTTTTATAAATTGTAAACTCATGTCCATTCTTTTTACTGGGTTGTTGGTTAAAAAATATGTTTATAAGGCTGGGCATGGTGGCTCACACCTGTAATCCCAGCACTTTGGGAAGCCGAGTTGGGTGGATCATGAGGTCAGGAGTTCAAGATTAGCCAGGTCAAATGGTGAAACCCCATGTCTACTAAAAAAATAATTTAAAAAATAGCTGGATATGGTGGCGGGTTCCTGTAATCCCAGGTACTCAGGAGGCTGAGGCAGAGAATTGCTTGAACCCAGGAGGTGGAGGTTGTAGTGAGCCGAGATCATGCCACAGCACTCCAGCCTGGGCAACAGAGCGAGACTCCATCTCAAAAAAGAAAAAAAAAAAAGTTTATAAAAGCTTCTTTAGAATGAATTTTTTTCCTGGTCATTTTTAATAAAAATATTTTATGTTAATTTCTCATTTGCTTATGATATTATTGAACTATAGATGTTTTAATATTTTTATGTGGTCAAACAACTTTTTTCTTCTCCTTTTTTAAACCAGGAAAGATAACACATTTGAGTTTTATGCATGTACACGTTGAAAGGACTATGGACTTTGCAATTAAATTTGGAAAGCTGCACCCAAAAAAAGTGCTGACACAGCGAAAGGACAAATTATGTAAATGAGATAGATATATGACTGGATGAGATATTGAGAAAAACTACCTTGAGAGGAAAGAGGAAATAAGATGAAAGTTGGCATAAACCCAAATGAATGAGGAAGCAAAGGGGAAAAGACAATTTAGAATAACAAAAAGGAGCATTTGATTCAGGAAAAAGAGATAAGGTCAGCACAGCATGAAAGGAAAATTCCTGGGACAAGGGCATTCAAGAAAAAAGCCATTAGGAGCATTAGATAATGCAGAGCTGTCAAGAAAAACAAAGATTAAAAAAAGGCACTTGAATTTATCTGCTATTTGTAAAACCCTCACCTGCCACTCAAATTACTCAGTACTTCCTTGATAAGCCCTAGTTAATGACTCCAGGTATCATCTATAATACAACAGAGATATGGGGAAAATCCCATTTAATATAGCTAAGAAACTGACGTTTATCACTCCTCTCACCACAATGAAGAATTTGCTAATATACAATATCCTGGCATTGGGCAGAGTGTGGAAATATGAACACTGGCTATGAAAGTTCACAATGTGACACTGATTCAAAAAGTTGTCATGACATGGTATAGATATCTACTGTTAAAAATGCGATTTCAAGAAGCATTGTCCCAGAATAAGGACATCTCCTTTAACAGCCTCCGTTGGAAAGCACAGTTACTGTTTGGGAAAGCGCTGTGGCCGTCCACCCTGGGGAAGAGACTCAATCTGTACTTTCCAAGCCAGTCCTGCTGCAATATGTATGTACGTGTGCACCTCCACCATGCAAACCCCCCTCCTACAAAAGCGTATAAAACTGTCTCAAGCCACAAGCCACTGTCTCATTTTTCATCTATGTCTAAACATCAAGCTTCTGAAAAACAACTGGCTACCATCACCATTCTTCATGTCCTTGCCCCGCTACTTGCCTTTCCAATCTGACTTATGCCTCCGACCCCCACCCAAACAATTCGATATGACTTTCTCAGGTGTCTATTCACTGAATTCAGTGAACTTATTTTCACATATCTAACACTATCTTCTGCATTTGCCCACCAAACTCTTTTTTTTTTTTTTTTTTTTGAGACAGGATCTTGAACTCCTAACTCAAGTGATCTTCCTGCCTCAGCCTTCTGAGTAGCTAGAACTACAGGTGTGAGTCATCATGTCTGGATAGA
Source organism: Mandrillus leucophaeus (assembly GCF_000951045.1). Classification (NCBI taxonomy): domain Eukaryota; kingdom Metazoa; phylum Chordata; class Mammalia; order Primates; family Cercopithecidae; genus Mandrillus; species Mandrillus leucophaeus. The sequence goes on along the minus strand of NW_012101587.1, from coordinate 7,836,610 downwards.
TTTTATTTTATTTTTATTGAGACAGGGTCTTGCTCTGTGGTCCAGGCTGTTCTTAAACTCCTGGCCTCAGGCAATCCTCCCAACTCAGCCTCCCAAAGTACTGGGATTACAGTCAGGAGCCACTGTGCCTGGCCTCTGGGCAAACCATTTCTCTCCTTGGCTGCTAGGATGTGGTAGTTTTCTTACCCTCCACGACTGTTCCTTCTCTCTACCCTTTAACACATCCTTTCCCATTTCCACCTCTTAATACTCCATTACCAGTATTTTCTAAGGTTCCACATTTAAACTCCATTCTCTGTCTCTCTTTCTCTCCGCCTCTGTCTCTGTCTCTTATCTTCATACTTTCCACCCCACCCCCCTGGCAATCCCATACTCCAGGAATTTAACTCCATCCTATCTTTGTTATGTTTAAAGAAGAGCCATAAGAAGAAGAAAGAAAGATTTTTTTTTTTTAGGATTTTCCTTAAGGGACATCTGCTTTTTGATGTAGCCACTCTAAATCCAGTAGCTTCTCTGCTGTATTGGTATTTCTTAAACTTGTTTTCATCTACTTCTCAGTGATAAAGACAACCCAAGAAAGAAATCTTCCTTGTGAGCTCATGAGATGTTTGAGAGCCGAGTGCCTGGCAAAGGCCCCTTCCTCCTGCTGGAAACAAAATAATGACCAGGAGGTTGCTGTCAGAGAAAAGAAGAAAAGAGTTAAACATTTTCTCAGTGAAATTTTGATCAAGCCATGGTGGCTGGATGAATTGCATTCCTCTCTTTGATGGTGATTTTTATCTGGATAATCAGGAGTAGTTATTAGCATCGGAGAATTCTCTCTGCCAGACAGTACAAGAATGACACGGACAACCTCGCTCTCCAGTCTCCTCATGCAGAGTTTCCTACAGCCACCTGGTAGGTGTCCATCATTATAATACTTCCCTGTGCTGGGTTTGCCATCAACACCACCGCCTTATGTCACTTTAGTTACATTTGGATTTGAGATGCACTTCTGTTACAAGAGACCTCTGACGTTCCACTCAGGTGCAGAAAACGACCTAGTTCTATCACCAGAACCCTCAGTGATCACTTTTACAATGGGTTATTTTTGGGAACGATTCTGCAAGTAGCTCACATCATTCATCTTGTGTTGATTGTTATTAGTCTGAAGTTATGTTTTCTCACTTTACCTCAAATGCTGCTGGACATTTATTTCTCACAGGCTGTATGTAGAATATTCTCTAGCTTTTTCCTGTCTTTTTAGTTCAAGTTTAAAAAAAAAAAACAAAACTTGTAGAACATTTCTGTTACATTTTCATAACTAACAACTTTAAGACACATTTAAGGTGAAGTTCATCACCACTCCCTGTCCCCTCAACCCCTTCCTTTCCAGGCCCTTAGCAATATAGATTTGCCTACTTTATTTCCTATTAGATATTGATATCAATATCCTACATGCTCTGAAATATCACCATTGTCTTTGATTTCTCACTAACTCAATATCCACTCTCCTGTGTGTATCTACCTTGGAAATATTTCTAATCCCAGGACATCCATCATGGTTCAAATGTCCAACACTTGCAATAACCTCTTCATTGCGCTCCAGTTTCTAATTATCTCTAATAAATCTATCCAATGCACTACAGCTAGCAGAATCATCCTAAAATACAGTCCTATTTATATTACTCTCCTACACTGAAGCCTTTACTGGCTCCCCTTGGACTTACTAAAACCTAAGCCATATAAAGAGAATAATTAAAACTCAGGCTCAATCACACCAAGCTGGGTTTTTATCTAAACAATGCCACCTGTTAAATGTGTGACTGGACTGGATTTCCTCCTCTGTAATACTGGTGTAACAGTGTTACTTGTCCCTTGGTGGTTGTGAGGATTACACTGGAAAAACAAATATGAGAGTTTAGTGTACACATAGCATATTAAGCTATTACTATTATATATATTCTTTAGCGGAATATTGAGGGTAATTTGTCTCCAAACTCTTGATCGATGTTTTCACCTAACTGACCTACACATAGATTCTCAATAATCATTTCACTTTCCTGTTTCCATTTTTCTCTTGTTATTCCATTTTTAGAATTTCAACTCTAGATGTCTACTTACCTAGTTCTACTTATTATTTTAAATCCATATTCATTGCCATTATCTTCAAGAACACAACTTCTCTCTTCATCACCCTCAGACAGGATAAAAATGATATCCATAGTGAGAACTAATAATAATTGAACAATGGCAACCCGCCACACTATGTCTTAAGAGCTTCATATGTATTGCAACATAGCCTCCTTCCCTGGATTCTCATTGCATTGTGATAGCTCAAACTCCTTATATGTACTATGGGCAGAATCACAGTACTAAATCACTGTTCTGATTGTGTCACCTCCCTGCCCAAAAGTATCTTCCTGGATTCCAATTACACCCCAAAGGATAATGCTGAAATTGCCCAGGTGCTAATTTGATCCACTGCTCCTCACTGCTCCCATCTTCTTTTCACCCCTTGGACACAGTGCTTGTCGCAGTTGGCACCATGCACCTTCCTGCACATCCTCCTTGCTCTCCTGTTGCCATGCCTCTGCCCATGCCACTTCTCCTACCTAGACACCCTCCCTACTTCTTTACTCTCTCTGCCATTACGGCCTCCTACCTAGACACCCTCCCTACTTCTTTACTCTCTCTGCCATTACGGCTTCCTACCTAGACACCCTCTCTACTTCTTTACTCTCTCTGCCATTACGGCCTCCTACCTAGACACCCTCCCTACTTCTTTACTCTCTCTGTCATTAGGGCTATGCCAAGTCCTACCACCCTCCTGAAGTTGTCTTTAATAGCTCTAATCCCAAATGATGTCATGAAATATGCAAGCACTGCTGGCATCACTCATTTGGAAGCTAACAATGCAGGGAGTGTTCAGTGTGTTCTTTGTATTTGTTTCTTGCCTCTACAAATAGCTTCTCAAGGACAAGGAACATGTTTTACGCTTCCTTGTATAATGAAGAAACTATTTTAAGTATGACAAAATGACACATCGCCATTTCATCCCTAGGTTGCCTTTCCTTGCAGCCTTCTCTCTCCTTGGCTAAGCAAAGAGGCAGAAGATTATATGAAAAGAGAACACAGACCCTGACCAGAAGAATGAGACCCAGATGAGCTTTGAACCTCAAAGAGGACTGCCTTGAATTCTGCAGCCAATAATAATCCCGAAAGCCCAGCTTTGCTGAGATGAAACTACCCATTGATCTCATGTTCTTTAGCTCCCCTTTTAAATATCAAGAGGCAGGTTATGCTAACTTAATCACAGACCTTAAGAAGGAAAAACTTCAACCAGACATGGGAAGGAGATGGAAAGCCTAGACCTTCAGATCCTTGGTGGTTGAGAATGACAAACTGATCAAGAAGGAACAGGATTGGAACACTGAGATCCTGCCCTCCCCTCTCCAGATCACATCGTAGAGGGAAGGCAAAAGGTGTGTTCCAGTTACTATGGCTTTTTAATATAATGTGTGCCTTAGAAGAGCTTGACTCTGTAGCCTGGGCAGGCGCTGCTGCACACCATCACCCAGGGCTACTGTAAATGGGAGTTGAAATCATCAGAAGGTTCCCTCACTCATTCACTCACAGACTTGGCACCCACGCTGGGAAGACACTGGCGCCTCTGCCATCTGGGGAAGGGGCAGGGGAGCCTCCTCACGAATGTCTCTAACTCTGTGTGACCTCTTCCCCTTGTCCCTCAAGCTGATAAATCAAGGTAGCTGCACTTCTCACATGGTGGCTCACTACTTAGAGACCAAATGAGAGACACAGACTGTATGGAAACAGCTTCCTCTTGGCCTGGCTAGCCTGAAAATTAATGTATGGCTTCATCAACTCATTAGAAACAAGACACTGGAGATAGGTCATGTTCAGTGGGAGGAAGTATGACACCATGGTTTGTGAAGGAGTGTCAAAGAATCTGCGGATCTCCCTTAAAACTACCACGACATGTTATGTAGTTTGAATGAAAATGTGAAAATAGAGAAACACCCTTGGGCCACTGCCCATGTGGGAACCTCGCAGGAGACACCATCCCAGGTAGAATTTGCACTGATGAGGATGAAGATGAAGCAGCATCTGTATAAAAATGACAGTGCAGCCTGGCTGGGCAGATAAAAAGCACTCCTGAACCCTATCCAGTTCCATGCAGGACAGAAAGGATTCTGAAGTTTCCAGAGCCTTGCATTGATACAGCAAGTAGCCCAAGAGAAAGAAAGAAAGGGCTGCCAGGCTGCCCGCAGGCCAGAGATCAAATGACACCTGTAACCACACGTCCTCACCTGTAAGAGATAAGGGTGGGGACAAGACAAGAAGAAGGACCAGTAGGCCCTGACAAGGTCAGTGCAAATAGATCCTGATTGCATTCTGGTCTTCACCAGAGGACACCTGCAGAACTAAGGTCTCAGAGGAACCGCTTAGTGAATCTCATCCCAGGGATGCAACAACAAGTATCATGCACGTTATACACACGTACCCTAGAACTTAAAGTATAATTAAAAAAAAAAAAGTATCATGAGTACCCAATAACACCCATGTTTTTACTCAGACTCATTTTCAGGAGAAGGAAAAAAGCACTCTCAAAGACTGATGATTTCCTGAGCAACCAGGTCATAGGACTTACGTCAGTTTGGGACAGAAACTAAGCTTCAAACAGTTGCGAATTATTTATGGAAAGGAAACAGTTAAAACAAGAGGAGACAGAGAAGCTGCCTTAATTTTCCTAGGATGCAGTGGGATGGGGACGTAGACCTGATAAAATGTAGAATATAAAAATGTATACTGTAGTTCCTTTGTACATCTTAATGTAAGTAGACTTTTGACACTGGTATGATTATATCTACATGACAACATGCTATAAATGTCTTGCATACAGGCAAGATTCAATACATATGTATGAAGTTGGTCCTTAAAGGATTTTGCAAATGCAGAGAATTTCAGAATATTCCAAGGGTAAATATGTTTTAAGAGTAATCAACACCAAGAAGCGTTTAGATAGGGCACCAGACAAGCCTTTCAGTTTCACATGAGAAAATGCTCCGCAATGAGCATGGGTGAGCAACGTCCCTGGGCTATCGCTCCCTATGGCTCGGAGGTTCAGGTGCTGCCGCTGTTGGCAGCTGACTCCCGGCCTCCTGCCCACCAGCTCTGCTCCTTTGCTTTTGCTGTCATCTCCTCGCTTCCTTGATCACTGAGCCGTAAGTCCTCACAGCTGCAAATGCAAGGCTGAGTTTCCCAGTGTCTCCTGCCTGGATTCTAGCTGATTTAACTTCAAAGTTGTTAATATCTTTTTCACTCTCGTTAAAGAAGTCTTAATCTTATTTTATGTTAATCACAGACTGAGTTAGGACTGATCAGTGTAACACCACCTTTCCAGTCCTGAAGCCGGCCTGGTGTCTAAAAGCCTGGAAATATTTTCAGCATTCTCTAAACTCAAAGAAGAGTCCTATCTCTGTGTATATATTATGTCCATAGACTATCAAGATTACTACTCTCCTCACATCATAGACCTTTCCTTTTTAGGGATCTAGTCACCAGTTCCAAACACCCCTCCTCTCCCTTTAAAAAAAAAAAAAAATCAGACAGGATTGCTCTTAATTTTCAGGTAAAGGGACCCTATTGGTCGCTGAATGGGGCAAGACTGTCAAAGGCTGATGGAGGTTTGAAAAACAGGCAAAAATGACCATTCGGATAAGTTTCTACCACTTTTGTTCACTATCAGTGATTTCCAATAGCAAAACTCACAAGGTTGAATGTGCTGAGGCCCTAGCTTCACACATTCACACATTGGACAACACCACAATGTGTGTTGGTCCAAGTGAAGCCCTAGCTTCTTTGTGCTAGGGCTTGAGCTATCCTCAAGCCTCTGAAGCAAAGGAAAGAATTGTGCACCTAGTCGAGAGGTTTTGATTCTTTTTCAGAGGCTGTAGGGGTCACACCAGCCACACCATCCAGACTTAATCCATGATCCTGGTTTCATCCTGTTTGCTCTGCCATATTGATTTATAAATCACAATGACTTTTTGCATTTCATTCTTCACAGTACTGGGTTTCCGGGCTACCTTGACGTTACAGGATTTTTGACATGGCTAATAAGCTCAGACTTCACCTAATTGACTTGATGTGTGTGTTCAAAGTTGCAATAAATATCAGGGAGGATTTTTATGTGTGGATAATTTTGTATAATCTTTGAAACCAAAATGGATATAACAGAATATCGATTGTTATGACGGGGAGAAGGGAGGAAAAGAGGAAAATATGGAGCATCTCCTAGGTCGGTCTGATGGGAAAAATGGTAACTGTATAAAGAAGGAGGCTTGAGAAAGTGAGGACACTCCCCTCCCCAAAAAGGATATAAGAAAAGAGGACAAGTGAGCAGAGACCCAAGGAGAAACAACTAGAAAGTTTGTGTTTATGATCAGAAGGAGAAAAAGAGAGAGAGAGAATAGGATACCCTGGTGTGGGAATTTCTACGCTAATAGACATTTGAGCTAAAATCCAAGTTTAGGCTAGACTATCTGACCAGTGTCCTATAAATTATTGTTTCTGAGATCAATGCCATGATAAGGAGTCTAATGACAGGAAGAATTGGAGAGTTGAAGAAAAGTGGAAATTATTCTCCAAAATGCTGTTTCCATTGTTTGGGTTCTAGGTAGAAGCCATACAGACTTTTAAAAAAATGTACAGATGTAGCAGGAAAAACAGCAGACATGCTAAATTGCAAATGTCAACACCTTTATATATGCGAATAATTTGATTGTTTTCCTATCTTACAGAATCCTCAAGCTTAACCCCTTTTATATATTTTCAGGTAAAATTATATAACAAATAATATAATCAACATCAAGCTGCCTTATAGGTTAACATGGTGGTCATCTAAGGGGTTGTCTCCTGATTAGAGTTTTATTAACTTCTTATTGGTCAAGAGCCTGTCTCCAACCAGCAGTTAAGGTCTTTGAGAGTAGGGGATTTTGACTTGTTTGTATTCCCCACAGTGACCAGAAAACTGTCTTACAAATATACATAATAATATTTCATTGATTGTCTTTAAAGTAATGGCATCAGGCAGAGTTTAGTACCTGTCAGTTTTTGGAAAAATTGAAAGAATGTCTGTGCATAATGAAGGTCACCCCCCAATACACATTCAGGGCAGGGAAGGAAGAGAGGGTCGAACTCTGCAAATGTTTAATTTGTGTCAGGATCGGGTAGCCTCTATCAATGTAATTTAATGCAAAATCAGATTGGTGTCTGAACACTGAATAATTCATACATAGCTTACATAAATATGTTTCTATTTGTGCTACCTCATGCACATTTAGGCTAACTTGAGTTTTGGTCCTTAACCCTTAAAAAGACACCCCTCAAATTAAGCATAAATGTGTTATTTTAAAATGGACTTGTTATTCCTTAAGAAAAGATTTGTCATGTCATCTTGCGATCACACATTTAGCTAGTTTGCATAACATCTATGGTTAAATGTGGTCAACAATATCACTGCTTTACAGTCATCTTACATAAGCTTCATACAATAAATTAGAGTCAATTCATTGTTGACAGGGGAAGAAAAAAATGATGTTTATTACAAAAAGTTAGTCTTGTAATGTTTAGAAATATTTCCTGTCTACATTCTCCTAATTTTAGTGTCTTAATTGAGAAATAATTCATGTACCATAAAATACACCCATTTAACAACATATAATTCCATGTTCTTTAGTATACTCCACAGTGTGCAAGCTTCATCACAGTCCAAGTCTGAAACATCTTCATTACTCCATAATGAAACCCTGTACCTAGTGGTTGTCACTCCCCATGTTTCCTAACCCCCAGCCCTACACAGCCTTGTAGCTCCTCCACCTGGTCTCCAAAGACTGCCTATCTTGGACACTTCGGATCAATGGGATCACACCCTATTCAGTCTCTCTTTCGCTTTGCATCCTTCTCTCAGCATAATGTCTTCACAGTTCACCTAAACTGTAGGATGAATCCATTTTTCATTTAATTTATTGCAAAAGAAAAGTACCATTGTATGGATATACCACATTTTTAAATTCATTCATCAGTTGTTGGATCTGGATAGGTTCCACTTTTTGGCTACATCTTGCAGCATTTTAAAGAGATGCACTGTTAAAAATGTATAAAACCCACTCTCGCTTTAACACTTTGGAAGTGCGAACATCTCTCTTCTCTACTCTCCAACAGGGCAGCTTTCCCAGCTTGTTGGTGGGGCAGCCATTCAAGCCCCTCTGGTGTTTACTGTCTAAGGAAGGACTTCCATTTCTTCCCTAAAACATGTTTTTTCTTCATTCACTGGCTGGATTCATTTTACCAGTTCAGTCTTCATAATGCAATGGAATAAAAATACACATTTTGTAAAATTTAACACAAAGAGCACTGATGTGGAAGTTAAAAATATCTGTTTCTCTCTTCAACTTTATCATTGCCTTTTGGGGAAAACAAGTACAATCTGAAATTTCTCTGTACTCAGAGTTACATCATCGCAGAGTGACCGCCTAATACTCTGCAGTAAGCTTTAGGAAACTTGATGAGGAGGAACTCCTACAACACAAACTTGCACCAAGCCAACCAAATGAAAAACCAAAACCAACACCAAAAACCAAAGAATGAGAACCTAATAAAACTCTCACTACTATGTATTTTGTTTGTTTGCTTTGCTTTGCTTTTCAAGTTTCTTGATTGCTAGCATTTTCTTTAACTAGAGATGGAAATTTTAACACACACACACCAACACACACACACACACACCATTTAATTCAGGTAAAGTAAGTTGTTCTATGTTTCTTTTTATTTTATTTTCTCTCTTTTTTTTCATCAGAGCTGGCTCGCAGAGACTTTGTCCCTGAGCCATATAAAAATTGAGCTCTAATTATTTCTCATTTTTGTGGACCTGGGTATCTCTGGTAGGGATGTGGTGAATAAGACGAAGCAGGTGGGGTGGCTTGCAA
>NW_012101587.1:7792490-7827570 GCF_000951045.1 Mandrillus leucophaeus | reverse complement strand
ACACACATTAAAAAGTTGAATGGGCTAGATTTATGAAGAGTTACTTAAGAGCAGTATATGTTTTTATACTTAAGGGTGGTATATCCTTTTTACACCCAGTACGCAAAATGTAGGGGAGATGGCCAGCACCTATAAGGTTGAAGTTCTGCTGCACTTAATAGAAAAGTAAAATAGAATAAAGTGGCCAAGTACAAGAGATATGTTTACCTCCTATGTAAATGAATCCAGAGGTTAGCAATCCCTGGCTGGTATGAAGGCTCCCCTGCGTCATTAAGGAGCCGGCTGTGATTGTTCTGTTTAATCACCACCACACTGGTTTCCGTCACGCAGATCAGCTCATAGCACAACATGACTGCTGGATTTCCAGCTATTTTATCTATTTCCCAAGCCCCAGAAATGAGAAAGGTATTGGGCAGAAAGCAGCACAAATGATTTAGCATCTCTTAAATAGGTGTTTTCTCTTGTCATAAACTATGCTTTAACATAATTACATTAGCTAAAACTTAGTCAAGCGTCCACATCTAGTTGCAAGAGAATGGGGAACACAGTCCCTTAGCTTATCCAAGCTTCCCCCATTTACAACCAGAGGATGTTAAGGAGGTGATGGAGAATGTAGGCTGGGCAGTCTCCGCTCCAGGGTCAGCCTCCCCATGTCCACACAGCACCCAGGACTGATCTCACTCCCTGGAGAACTGTGGCCTTTGGACATTCTAGTGAGAAGGATATTAGCACAGTTCCTGGAGTCTATGAGCATGAGCAAAAAATGTAGGTCCCAATATTCAGATAACACTAGCGTAGGGGCAACAGAGCAAGAAAGATAAATCTTTACTGACAGTGAGTGGGCATAGGGTAAACATATGGATGTGAGTGTCTGATGGCCTTAGCAAGTGGCACACAGGAAAATAAAAGAGAAGCATTTTGAAAGGCGAAGAAGAGTGGCTAAGTCATACTCCCCAAAGACAGCGCAATTTCATGCAGTTTGGGTATTGAACTTATTAAGACCCCATCCCATATTCACGTGTGTGAAATGAAGCCTGTGCGTAGTCATTGCAAGAACCTACACTAGCAGCCTCCAAACGCTTTGATCATGTTCACACCCCTATCAGAAAACAAGGATCAAGCAACCACTCACAAAATGCATTTATGAAGCATGAATGAAATGCATCTACTACTGTAGTGATGTATTTATATATGAAAGATTACACACAAAATGGAAATTGTAAACATGATGAGGTGGAACAAAATGTTGAGAAAAGTGCTAATACTTTCCCCAAATCTGATGTATGATTTTACACAATCCTTGGCATGAACCTCCCCACCTAGGAGACTATGGATGCGGGGACTTGGAAGAATGAGGCTAATTCGACATTTATAACAGGCACTCTGCTAGTCTTCCTGATAAAAGTAAATAACATAATTTCCAAAAATAAGTAAGTATCTTTAAATACTTAAATTTTCTTTGTAGAGATAAAAGATATCGACAAATCATTGTAATTTAGGGATAAGTACAACATTCAAGTTTTGTACTGGATACTGAGACAGTGATGATCGTGTCTGACAATCAGAAATGCTTCATGAAAAAGATGATGTCATAGAAAAGAAAAAAATGTAGAGATGTATTTTCACTGGTGAAGCAAGCCCCGGCAAGAATGAGTATATTAAGTGTAGAAATATCTCACCTCTTGATATGATTCTCTGTGCCCCCAAACTAGTACTGTACAGTTATGTGTGTGTAGATAGATATGAGTTAGAAAGACCATGATTATTATAAGTAAGATAAAAATAATCTCAGAACTTGCATTGATGGATTCATGTGTTCATTTTTACATATACTGATTGCTGTATATCTCTACTTATTCATTCAGTCAAAAATATTTTACCAATCCCAATTAATGTTGTGGGCATTGTTCCAGACCTAGAAGTCAAGAGGGGAATATGGTCTCATAACCCCTGTCCTCATGAGACTTATATTTTATAGGAAAAGATGTCATGAATAGAAAGATGGATACACATATTATGTGGCAGGTACTGATATAGTCTCTGAATAAACGTAAATAAAGGAAAACTGACAGTGACAAAGGTGTGGTTTTTAGCTAGGGTGTAGAGAGAAGGGTTCCCTGAAGATATTAAGGATTTGCCTACAGAAAATAAGGGAGCAGGACCTGTGAACATTTGTTCATAAAACAAATTACAGTACAGTTTTGGGCAATTTAAGTTTGAGGTGCCCTTTAGCCACCCAAGTGGCAATGTCCAGTGTGCTATGCGATATACAATGCTGGGGTTTGGGAGAGAGGCTAGTCCTGGAAAGCACTGTGGACTTCATTGCTGGTCTCTACAGCCAGGGACAAGATGTGTTAACCTGGGGAGAGGAGAACAGATGGACTCTGAGCCCTGGGACTCCACCGCAGACAGAGGTAGGTCGGCAGACAAAATACATTAGGGAGAGACACTCAGGAGGTGCAGCCATTGAGCAAGGAAAAATGCCAGGCCAGTGCCATGTCACAAGAAAACAAAAAGAAGAAGAAGTAACAGCCTCAGGAAAGAGAAGTAGCAGCAACACTGTCAAGTACTGCTGAGAAATAGAAAACAATGAAATAGAAGAACTGATCTTTACTACTCATGAAAAGATCTGGAAATTTAGTTCTCTTATAATAATCACAGAGGCAGTTCTTTTCAATATACGGCAGATTAGAACAAAAAAGTTACAAAAGATGTTAGTGATTTGGATGATGAGATAGCCTAGGCTGGCGGGTCCTAATGAACCAAGGGCTTGAAATTCGACTAATTTTCCCACGTATTAATATAGAATCACACATCACCAATGCATTAAAAACTAAGTCACATACAAGCATAATTTTAATTTGTATTGCACTTTCTCTCCGAACTTTTTTTTTCTTTTTTTTTTTTTTTTGAGACGGAGTCTCGCTCTGTCGCCCAGGCTGGAGTGCAGTGGCCGGATCTCAGCTCACTGCAAGCTCCGCCTCCCGGGTTCACACCATTCTCCTGCCTCAGCCTCCCGAGTAGCTGGGACTACAGGCACCTGCCACTACGCCTGGCTAATTTTTTGTATTTTTAGTAGAGACGGGGTTTCACCGTGTTAGGCAGGATGGTCTCGATCTCCTGACCTCGTGATCCGCCGACCTCGGCCTCCCAAATTCTCTCTGAACTTCTACATAGATCACCCGTCGAGGCTCCTCTGGTCTAGGCTGCAGGAGGATGGGTAAAGGTAGAGGTTCCAAAGGTTTTAGCAAAAAGACTCTGGGCACGGTCTCTGAAATGACGATTAGAACAAGGTCTCAGGGAAGAAAGAGCTCCTGTAGCATGGGTAGCAGAAAGGACGGCCTTTACCCTTTCCTTCCATTTTCACTTACTCTTCCTTCTGTTGACTGCCCTTTACTCTCCCTGTTGTACATTAAGAGACCCAGCCCATAGGGTGAGGAAAATGGTTTTGGTTTTAAAGAAGTTTGTCAGATGAGATTTGTTGGCAATAATACGGATTTGTTTTCCGCCCTCTCCCCACCTTTCTCCTCATGGCCTTCTGCAATTGTGTGAGGTGGTAGGTGGGGAAATGGGGTTGCATAGAGTTATCTTAGCAGGGATGGGGAAAGAGCACAGAAATTACCAAAATAAAGTGACTGCTTCCTTTTCTCTATAAGTTTCTGAAGTCTGCATTAAATTCTGGCTGAGCATTGGCTCTTTATAAGTTTCTGGAAAATGACAATGAGCTTTGGTGAACATATAGCAGTTTAATCATGTAATCATGCATCGCATTGATTTAGTTTTAAATTCTCAGGAAACCTCAGTCAAGCAAATGAAGGCTTAATTTCACTCAGAATCAAACATGAAGATGACATTTCAAATGACCCTCTCCTGTCTATCTCACCATCTTTTTCCTTCTACCCTAACAGCATGACACAATACGCAAAGCGCCACACAAACACACCGGAATGAACTGTGAAAAATGAAAATAATTCTGTTTTTCTACTTGAAGCTCAGCTTTCCCAGGGAGACAGCCTACAGTTGCTTAGAGAATACAGCATTGTTTTGACTCCGGACTCCGATTCACATGCTCCACCTAAAGTTCAAGGACTGTGTATTTTTTCAACACTGGATAAACTTTAAGGGGGAACCCGAGGAACAGCAATTACTTTGGAATTGATTCTGCCATTTAAGTGGCTTCTCACTTTGAGGAAACAATTAAAGTTTTTATCTTCTGGCCCTTAGATCCTGGGATAATTTGGCATCAACATTTCCTCGGAATGAACTTAAGAGACGAAGCTGAGAGAGGCACAGGACAATCAGTCTTATACAAGCGTCTTGTCGTTGTCACTCCACAGGGCTCCTGCAGTGAGCTCTAAATCACAAGATACCATGTGAGTGTCAGAGGCCTAATGGTTTTGAAAGCTGCACACACACATTTTTTTTTGCACATTTAATACAGTGTTTCCTAAGGCAATATAGGCTTGCTGTTTGCATAATCCATAAGCACCCATATCATGCTGAAGGCATGCAAAGCAAATTGGGAAGCAAAGAAGAATATCTCCCACTTTAAGGGATGCACAAACAGCAGCAGTTTGACAGATACTGTTGAGCACAAAGGCCAGCTGGAGTCAGAAACGGGATGTTAGATCCACACTCTATGATTTTGAACATCTCTGGCTATATTATCCTTGCTTTGTTGCTGCTTCTTTCTAGAATTCATGGATAACTTATATCTAAAGCCAGAAAACATTCACAGTAAGAAATAAGTTAGTGCATGCATTATCTAAACAGCAAATTATCAGAGATTGGTGTTACAGCTATATACATAGATAGGAAGTATCTATGCACAGGATTATTTCTTTAGCAAATGAAATTATGACATTCGAATGACTGAATACAATGGAACTGTTTAATCTCAACCCTCTAAGATTTGGGTTAGATCCTAGTAGAATACAGTTACTTTGGCTATCTATTTACCTAAGGTTTATAGTAAAAGGACAGTAATGAAAATTTTATTATTATTTCCAACACAAATTTCTACTAATATCGTCCACTGAGTATCTCTTTACGCCAGTGTTTGTTCTATAGCACTCTGATTCTTTGATGGAGTCTTGCCCTGTTGCCCAGGCTGGAGTGCAATGGTGCAGTCTTAGCTCACTGCAACCTCCATCTCCTGGGCTCAAACGATTCTCCTGCCTCAGCCTCCCAAGTAGCTGGGATTACAAACGTGCACCACCATGCCTGACTAACTTTTGTATTTTTTGGTGGAGACAGGGTTTCACCATGTTGGCCAGGCTGGTCTTGAACTCCTAACCTCAGGTGATCTGCCCACCTTCACCTCCCAAAGTGCCGGGATTACAGGCATGAGCCACCGCTCTCGGCCACTCTGATTCTTTCCTCCATGATATGCCACATTGTCTGGCATGTCCAGGTATACTAAGCTACGTTTCTAGAAATACCTAGTCAAAGCAAACATACTGTAAAATGTAGATGCATAATTATGACTAAAATATTATGATGAATTAAAGTGAGGTTATTTCACTTCTAATCCTTCTTCTGTTCTTTCTCTCTCTGTGTAGGCAATATTCAAGAAGGAGCCATCTACCTTGAGAATATAGTCTCAGATTGCCTCACTAGAGGAAAACAAACAATTTGAAGAAATCAAGGAATGCTCTTATGCCACAATCAAAGTAAACTAATCTAAAATTGGTTAAGGAAACAGCCTAAAGGATGAAAAAGATGCATCTCTCAGCTGGAAAGATGATCAGGGATTTCTAGACTTATTAACACCATATGAAATAAATTAGCATCTCGTCCTTTCCAAAGTGAGAACAGCAAAGTAAGTTTTTGATTTCATAGCATTATACATGAAAAACTGGACAGGGCTCTAGCCTTTGCTGTAGTCCCAGTGACTCCCCGCATTGCTAATTCCAGGGCAAGATTTCATCCTCATGTCTGTGACCCGTCAGCAATATTTAGCAGAGATGCTTTCTTCTTCCTCCTTGCCATACTTTCTGGATTTGCTTCTAGGACACTGTTTTCTTCCGGTTTTCCTTCTCCTTCACTGATTTTCCTTCTTAGAAACTCTTTTGTGGATTCTACTCCTTTGTCCCAATCTTTTAAAATCGAGGGTCAAGAATTCAGTTTTGCGTTCTTTCCTCTACCCTTACTGACTCCCTTGGTGAACCAATCTTCCCATGGGCTTATATCATCTATATGTCTGGATTTTATTTAAATGCATCTTAAGCCTCAGTCCTTCTCCTAAAATCTAGACTCATATGTCCACTGAAAACATGATATATCACCTTTGATGTCTAATAGATATTCCAAGTACAACATATGCACACTTAGCCCCTACACGTTTCAATAAACCTGCTCTATATTGGCTTTCTCAACTTTGTTAATGTCAAATTCTTGCTTTCATTTGCTCAAGCCAAAGTCCTTGGAGGCTTCTTTTACTGCCCTCCCTCTCTTATACTTTTTATCTAATGAAATGGTTAGAAAATCCTGACAACGTTGCTGCTCTGCCCATTAAAAAGTAGAAATTCCTTTTGGCTCTTTGGAATGTATCCAGAGTCCAATAATTTCTTGCTACACTCAAAGTAGTATACTGTTCCAAGCCAGTATTATTGCCTGCTTAGATTACTGCAAAAGTCTACTAGAAGCTCTGTTCCTCTGCTCTCTTTTGTCTAGTCTTAAAATAATAGTCAAAATAATCCTTTTAAATATTGCATTATGTCACATCATTGCCTCCGACTCTATTCAAAAGT
Source organism: Mandrillus leucophaeus (assembly GCF_000951045.1). Lineage (NCBI taxonomy): Eukaryota > Metazoa > Chordata > Mammalia > Primates > Cercopithecidae > Mandrillus > Mandrillus leucophaeus. The sequence goes on along the minus strand of NW_012101587.1, from coordinate 7,820,818 downwards.
CATGCTCTTTACAGGGAGCTATTTGATATGGTTTAGCTGTGTCCCCATCCAAATCTCATCTTGAATTCCCACATGTTGTGGGAGAGACCCCACCCCACTTGGTGGCAAAGTCTTTCCGGTGCTTTTCTCATGATACTGAATAAGTCTCACGAGATCTGGTGGTTTTAAAAAGAGGAGTTCCCCTGCACAATCTCTATCTCTTTGCCTGCTGCCATCCATGTAAGACATGACTTGCTCCTCCTTGCCTTCCACCATGAGACTTTTCCAGCCATGTGGGATTGTAAGTCCAATTAAACCTCTTTTGTAAATTGTTCAGTCTCAGGTACGCTCTTTATCAGCAGCATGAAAAGGGACTAATACACTATTAGAATGTCCATAACCTGGCTCTGGCCTTGCTGGCTACTCCAGTCCTCACCCATTGCTCCTACACTACAGTACTCTTGCAATTCACAGAGAACTACAGGAAAATTCCCACCCTAGGGCTTCAGCATCCTCTGTTTCTCTGAATGAAAAACTCACTCCTCCGGTGTCCAGTGGTCAATTCCTTCCAGTTTCTACAACTTCATAAGGCCTGCTTTCCCTACGATTTTGAAAATTACAACCCTTTTCCCAAATCCTCTTTACTCTACATTTGATTTTTTCAAAACATTGATCAGCCTCTGAATTACTGTGTGATTTACTCATTAATTATAATTACTATTATGATGAGTAAGAATGTAAGATCCTCAAGGGATGGCATCTCTGTTTTGTTTTAGAATATGCACCCCCCAATATCTAGAAGAATATGAATTACACAGTGTGAAATGCAGAAGAACTACTAAACCATCAAGATGCTATTAATCAAACACCAAAATTTTAGAAAATTAAAATGGCATAAGGAAGAAATTTAAAGGAAAGTCAGGCCAAGTATTTATATGGCAGTCCTCTCTATCAGGTGAGGGCCCTTTATCCCTCCTTTTTTTTTTATCTCCCCTGATTAATACTCACTTCCAAAGGACTATGTTTACATGGATCTAAAAACCATAGCACCGAATAAGCAGAACAACTCAAAACTACCATGAAGCATCCATAATTCTGGGCTTATTTTGTTTCTCTCAGCCTCCTGCTTTTAGAGAGAGAAACTTCTGTCCTCTCTTCTCGAAAACACTTTAGTTTGAAAGTAAAAACAAACAAAAACCATTTTGCAATATTGTGATGGTTAACTTTGAGTGTCAACTTCATCGGATTGGGGGATGCAAAGTATTGTTCCTGGGTGTGTCTGTGAGGGTGTTGTCAAAGGAGATTAATATTTGAGTCAGTGAACTGGGAGACTCAGACCCAGCCTCAATCTGGGTGGGCATCATCTAATCAGCTGCCAGTGCGGCTATAATAAAAACAGGCAGACGAATGTGGAAAGCTAGACTACCTGAGTCTTCTGGCCTCCATCTTTCTCCTGTGCTGGATGCTTCCTGCCCTCCAACATCGGACTCCAAATTCCTCAGCTTTTGGACTTACACCAGCGGTTTCCCAGGGGCTCTTGGGCCTTCAGCCACAAACTGAAGGCTGCACTGTTGGCTTCCCTACTTTTGAGGTTTTAGAACTTGGACTGGCTTCCTAGCTCTTCAGCTTGCAGGCGGCCTATTGTGGGACTTTACCTTGTGATCATGTGAGTCTATTCTCCCAATAAACTCCCCTTTATATACATATATATATACACACACACACACACAAGTTTATTCTCCCAATAAACTCCCCTTTATATATAAATTATATATATACTATATATATACTGAATAAACTATATATATACTGTGTATATATATATACTGTGTGTGTGTATCTATCCACAGGATAAATATATATACACACACACACACACACACTAACACAAATACCAAGAGTGATTTGACTTTTATTTTTCCTAGTTCTTATCACGTTGGCCTCATTTTTCCAACTCAAACGAGTAAAAAGATGAAAACACAACTGATTTTTTCTTCTCTTTGTTTCCTATGGTTTCATGTCACTATCAAGATATTCCCTTTTCAATCCTTGACTTTTATGTGGCAAAAATAATTCTTTGAATTATTTTTCAGAATTTCTAAATTGCCTTGTATATTGTTGTTTTTATTCTCTCCACCTATTGAGGATGAGATATGCCTTGTTTTAAAGGAAAAGTAAATGCCACTTACCTAAAGAATCTATTGCTACTAACCTTTGACTTTCAAATGATGTGTTTCAAAATTTATAATAGAGAAGATAGCCATTCAAAGCCTGTACTTCTATTGGGAGGGGTAGAGAGAATTGTATATGGAAGAGAGAGAGAGAGAGAGAGAGAGAGAGACAGAACTGTACAGAGAGAGAGACAGAGAGAGAGCATCTAAAGGTATAATTTTCATAACATAAGTTATTGCTTAGGATACTTCAGTGTATAATCTAACCCTAACTTCCTGCCTGCTATTGTTTGAATGTGGAATGTGTCCCCCAAAATTTCATATGTTGGGAAACTTAATCACTAATTCAACAGTATTAAGAGGCGGGGCTTTCAAGAGGTGATTAGGCCATGAGGGCTGTGAGTTTTCTCCGGAGTGGAGTCGTGATTAAAATGAGTTCAGCTGGCTGGGCACGGTGGCTCACAGCTGTAATCCCAGCACTTTGGGAGGCCAAGGCAGGCGGATCAGGAGGTCCTATACTCTGTTCCACATTAAGTGACAAAGGGTGGCTTCCAATCCTAAACAAACCATAGCTTAGCATCTGTGCATTGAAGTTAAGATAAGACTCCTATCTTCCTCCAGCAAATGCATCACTGTCTCTAGGACCCTGTATAATCTGTTAATGATCATGACTCCAGTTGGGCATCAGGATGAGAAGGAATTAAAGTCACTGTGTGCCTCCCATGGGGTTCACCCAGGTAAAACATGAGGATTTCCCATAGCTGAGGCTGTGGAGCAGTGCCCAAAGCACTCAGGGATGGATAGAGTAGGAGGTAACTGAGTCTCAGTGAATGCTGATCATGAATTCCATGTCTGAATATGAGCTGCTCCTGCGTAATAGTCCCAAGAGATCACAAATTGAAGTACCTGGAGAGACTCAAATAAGATGCTATGTTAGTCCATTTTCATCTTGCTGTAAAGAACTGCTCAAGACTGAGTAATGTATAAAGGAAAAATGTATAATTGACTCACAGTTCAGAATGGCTGGGGAAGCCTCAGGAAACTTACAATTACGGCAGAAGGCAAGGAGGAAGCAAGGCACCTTCCTCACAAGGCAGCAGGAAGGAAAAGCACCAAGTGAAGGAGTAAGAGTCCCTTATAAAACCACCAGATCTTGTGAGAACTCCCTATCACAAGAATAGAATGGAGGAAACCGCCCCCATAATTGAATTACTTCCACCCCGTCTCTCCCTTGACACATGGAGATTATGAGGATTACAATTCAAGATGAGATTTGGGTGGGGACACGAAGCCTAACCATATCGGATGCCCTTCTCCTGATGTCTAGAGGCTTGATCAGCCTTGCCCATAGATTCACCTCAGGAGAGAAAAGGGGAAAGGGAGAAATCTGAGAGGGGAGAGAAGCCATGACAGAAAACTTAAAACTTTCCTTACCTGAACCTAAGTCATAACATGGCTAAGTAACTTGAAACAGGCTATGAATTCTCAAATAATAATAATAATAAAGTGAAAAATGTTTTGCAATATTGTAAAAGTAGGAACTTCCAAGGAAGCTAATTTCATCTTTTAAAAATAAAGACAAAAAATCATTAAAATACTATGTGTATATTTTGAAAGTAATACCTATCTACCGATCAGTGCTTCTCTGACAGTCTCATGATTCTGTATCTGCACTGAAACCCGATTTCAAGCCCATGTCCAATTACTGTTGAACAAAATGACTGTCTTCAATGGTCTTTGCCTTGCTGTATCTCTGCAACATACTACCACATGCTGTCAGGCTGAATTAACATTGAATACATGCTTTTCACTAAATCTAGGAGATCTTCAATAACTTTTGTGGCTGATGATTATTTGTAGGTATTGTATTACTTCTACAAAATTTTTCTAAACTTTTAAAAATAATTTTGAAATCATGTACTTTAATAAAATATAAAACCAATTTCTGAAAATTATTTTCATATACACTTTCTTCTTCAAACTGATAACAAATTCATAAGACAAAAAATGCTAACACAATTTGAGCATCTAGATGGCATGTATTTCTACTTTTGTCTCTAAATTGCCAGAAGCCTGTTCATGAAATATATTTCAAAAATAAAATAAGAACTTATTGGAAAGACAAAGTTTGTTCTCTACTTGAAAACCTAAAATTAAAGAATAAGTAACTCCTCACCTGGTTTTAGTGGCAACATTTCCAGGAGACCAGTACCAATGTGACGATAAGACGGATGATACATAAAAGGACTGAATATTATTTTTTAGTGTATGGTAAACAATAATTGATTTTTTTTTAACAGAGAAGGCCAAGGTCTTGGCCTTGACATGAGTAGAATTATTATCACTTTAAACAGGAAGTGAAGGGTTCTCTCTTATTTTATTTTATTTTATTTTTTTTGGCAGATGGATGTCATATTGCTCAAAGTGTCCTCAAACTCCTGTATACAAGGGAATCCTCTTACCTCAGCCTCTGGAGTAGCTGGGAATATAGGTGCGCCAATACTCAGCTCTACCTCTCTTAGTAATGGAACTAATCTTGTTTTACAGTTATATTTTAATGATCTTCAGGATTTAGTTCAAGTGATTCTGTCTTCATTTAAAGATTATCTGTGGCTCTCAGATCTCTCAAATAATGTTTAGGAGAAAATTAAGTCTGAATCCAAATGCAACACACAGTATACCTCAATTTTATAAATTCCTACTTAGAGACACAGAAGAAGGTACTTACAGCATCCACTGATGGGCAAATTCTCCTAAATACCCCCTTTAATTTTTCCCCCTTAGGATTTCTCCTCCCTCAGCAGACACCACCTTCTTCTTTCTCCCTCTCTCCAACTGTTCGACTGTTCAGTAACCACACCAACTCCAATCTCTTCCCCACATTCCTTTCTAAAATCGTGTCCATCTGCATGGAGATAATTTGAGCAAAATGAAAAGTCATCCTTAACTAGAACTAGAATCACCTCCTGTTGCCTTTTAAGCTGTTGGGGGACATTTATTCCCACCGCAGTGTTCTACAGAACAATTTGAAATAGAATTACTATGTTTAAAAAATACACAAAATAGGCTGGACGCGGGGGTTCAGGCCTGTAATCCCAGCATTTTGGAAAGCTGGGGCGGGTGGATCATGATGTCAGGAGATTGAGACCATCCTGGCTAACACGGTGAAAACCCATCTCTATTAAAAATACAAAAAAATTTGCCGGGCGTGGTGGCTCATGCCTGTAGTCCCAGATCCTAAGATCTTAGCTACTTGGGAGGCTGAGGCAGGAGAATCGCTTGAACCCAGGAGGCAGAGGTTGCAGTGAGCTGAGATCACGCCACTGCACTCCAGCCTGGGTGACAGAACGAGAATCCGTCTAAAAAAAAAAGAAAGGAAGGAAGGAAGGAAGGAAGGAAGGCAGGAAGGAAGGCAGGAAGGAAGGAAGGAAGGAAGGAAGGAAGGAAGGAAGGAAGGAAGGAAGGAAGGAGAGAAAAGAAATACACAAAATAATTTAGCTATTGCTAAGCTATGATGAGGATAAGTTATGCATATCCTTGCTACTAATAATGACAATTTATTATTCCGGAGACAATGCAAAAATTAAGTCCTTTTGTCAGTTGATGAGAACAGAAGGGTGTCTATATTGCTCATTCACTAGTCAACAAATTTAAATCAAAGCAGGGAATTTATATAAAATTAAAATAAAGCAACTAAGAGAAGAGAAAAGAACAGCAGCCCCTTGAGTCACTTGTTCACTCTCTTAGGTACAGTTCTCTAGAGAAACAGAACCAGAAAGACATAGACAGAGAAAGAAAGAAAAATACGTTTATTATGGAGGCCGAAAAGTCCCACACTCTGTATTTGGCAAGTTGGAGACCCAGGTGAGCCAATGTGTATCAGCTCCAGTCATAAAATAGAAAATAACTGATGTACCAGTTTTTTGTCAGTCAGGTAAGAGAAATTCCTTTTTATTTGTCAGAGGGTCAGACTTTGTCCTATCTGGACTTTTAACTGATTGGATGAGGCCCACTCACACTGGGGAGGATAGCCTGCTTTACTCCATCTACTCATTTAAATGTAAATATCATCCATGAGTACACGCCTGTAATCCCAGCTCCTCGGGAGGCTGAGGCAGGAGAATCACTTGAACCCAGGAGGCGGAGGTTGCAGTGAGCCAAGATCGCACCATGGCACTGCAGCCTGGGTGACACAGTGAGACTCTGTCTCAAAAAAATTCAACACAACACAACATAATACAATGCTGTGCTATGCAACACAAAACAAAATTTAAAAATACCATCCATGAACACCCACATGGAAACACGCAAAATAATGCTTATTGCATATCTGGGATCCCTGTGACCCATCAAGTGGACACATAAAAGTGGAAAGCATACTGACTGTCCATGGGGTGGAAGGACAGGAACTGAGGAAGTGGTGGCTGCACTGTTTTTCTCACTGGGTCTAGCGGTGTCTGATATTGAGATGCCAGGATATTTGGCTGGTACCTCTGACCAGCAGGTCAATAGAGGTGACATGAGCACAATTGAGTCAGTGAACTTAATTCTTTTAGCACTCAAGCCTGCACAAGTCTGAATTCTTCCAAACTATCTTTAGAAAACTCAACCCACTGAGCAATAATAGACAAACAAAACAACTCTTTTTTGTCCCTAACTCCCATGAAGAATTTTGTCTTTTCTCAGTGAAAACTATGCCCTCTGCTTTAAGAAGAAAGAAGAGAAATCTTTTTTTTTTTTCCCCCATACACAAGTCTTAAAAGAGAAGGAAACCACCTCAGTTATCTCTGGGGCATTATTAACATTAGCGCTCATCTTGCTGTTTGCCCCACAGGTGACAGAAATGTTCTTAGAAAACCACAAACTCTTTCGCAGATTAGTTTTGGTGCTTTGATTTTTGTAGACCTATTTATTGAATTCCATGGCTAGGCACAAAATAATTCCTTTTTAAGGATAGTTTGCTCACTTGATTGAAAGACCTTAAAGAAACCACTAATGTAAGTATACATTTCCTCAACTTCATACAACCATTAGGTAGGGTTATCATAGCTAACCTCTCTGGCTAATACTGTATAGATGGCAACTGTAGTGAGTGGTTTCAAGGAGAAAAAAAAAAAATGAAGAAAAAGTGGTGTATTAGTTCGTTTTCATGCTGCTGATAAAGATATACCCAAGACTGGGTAATTTATAATGAAAAAAAGGTTTAATGGACTCACAGTTCCACAGGGCTGGGGAGGCCTCACAATCAGAGTGGAAGGCAAAAGGCACATCTTACATGGCAGTAGGCAAGAGAGAATGAGAGCAAGAGTAAGGGGGAGCCTGTTATGAAACCATCAGCTCTCATGAGTCTTATTCACTACCATAAGAACAGTATGGGGGAAACCATCCCCATGATTCAATTATCTCCCACTGGGTCACTTCCAAAACAGAAGGGAATCATGGGAGCTAGAGTTCAAGATGAGATTTGGGTGGGGACACAACCAAACCATATGTAGAGGTGAGGATTCTACTAAGTGTAATGAAGTAATGGGTGCCCTACCAAATGTGAGTTAATGTTTTCCCAGCATGCTCAGATATTAGGTAATGTCTAAGTTTGCTGTTAAATGAGCACAGCAAATTACTCTTTCTGAAGTTCAACCCCATGCCCTGGTGGGAAGTTCCCACCTTGACTGCCCACTTTTATCACTAGTTACATAGTAGGTGATCATTCCCTCTATATGTGGAAATTCGTAGCTAATCCATTTCACTTTCTCCCATTGATGGGTTCAGAAAATGAATACTCCATTCAGGAGCATCTTAAGGAACATAGATTGGAAATGCAACAGGTTTGTCTGATAGTTTTTTCCCAAGCATAGAGCAATGTGGATGGATATTTGCTGGATACTAGCACATATGATTCATATGTCCTACGTTCATTGTAGTCTTACATTTAAATTGTGTATCCTCACTGAATACACTTGTTTGCTTCAGCACAATGGTCTGTGCAATATATATTTCTATGCAAATCTAAAGCTATTTATTGGAAGTTTTTGGAGGAATTCTTCTATACTCTCAACAGACTGAAGAAAAAATATTCTAGGACTATAGTGAGGGATATTGTATTTTAAAATATAGAAGGGTTTACTCTTTTTTTTTTTTTGGTAACTCATAGCAAATAAACCCTCACTAAACCATAAACCCTTTATGCAATATACACTACTGATTTTCCTTCTCCATAGTTGTCCTAATACATTAAGTATTTCTACATCCTTAACCTATATGGCTCACACAGATGTCTTCTTCTCCAGTAGCGAAATGCAAAAGTCAGTGCTGTTCTTTATTATCAGCATCTGGTGGGTGAAGTAGAGAGGTTAAGGCATGATGTATTCAGTGTTTGCTTTTATCAGTCACTGCTTCTGCTCTCTTGAGTCATATTGCTTTTATTGCTTTCCAGAATTATGAATATTGTCAATTTTTTTCTGCCAGGAGCCCCCACCTCTACTGCCAGTTCACATGGCTGTCAAACAGTTGCTATATTACCCGTAATTCACATCTTCCTGGTCCACTGGCAGAGGCTGGACATTGGAAACCTTTCTCGAGGTTTATTATTATTATTACTATTATTACTACCATTACTTTGTACATGGAGAGATGGGTAAAGTCTCTCTGGGAGCCGAATCTCTAAGATATAGACGTTAGGAGTCATTGGTAGTGTTTTCCACAGTGTAAGAAATGCAGTCCCAATGAGAAACATCACACGGAGAGATTCAGAAGAGAGGTATGAAGAGTCCTCTGGGAATGACGTCGGGATCTTCCTGGGACTCAGGTCTGTCCTTGTCTTTTCCCTCTGCTGTCAATTCATGAGCTTGTCCAATCATCCCTCAATGCATTTCCTTTTACTTCCCCCCGCAGACTAGTTTGAATTCTTTGTTTTATGTATAACATATCTTTGTCACCCCTTCCGAGAAATTTAGGGCAGTTTCAAAGAGGATGAGACAAAAGGTGACTTTTGTTTTTTGTTTTTTTTTGTTTGTTTTTGTTTTTGTTTTTGTTTTGCCATAGCTCCTTTTGACCCAGATTCCAGGAAAGTTTCAGGCAACTACTACCTGAAAATTATTAAGCACCTATTATGTGCCAGGGACACAGGAACAACATGAGTTTTTTTAATGTTAAAATTCTTTTTAAAAATATATTATTCTTCTCTCCCTTCTTTCCTTCCTTCCTTCCTTCCTTCCTTCGTTTCTTCCTTCCTTCCTTCCTTTCTTTCATTTTATATTTTATTTTTTTGAAACAGGGTCTCCCTCTCTTGCCCAGGCTGGAGTGCAAGATCATGGCTAACTAGAGCCTCAACCTTCCAGGCTCAAGCAATCCTCCTAAATCCACCCCCTGAGCAGCTGGGACTACAGGCACAAGCCACCATGCTCAGCTAATTTTCTGTTGTTGTTGTTGTTCTTACTTTTCTGTAGCTATGGGATCTCACTCCTTCTTATTTTATATATTGTAAAACTGAAGCTCAGAAGAGGCAAGTCAATCTCCAAAGTCACAAAAGAGATACTGATGAAGTTAAGATAGAAATCCAGTTTGGTTTGGCATCCGATTCAAAACCTGTTCTTACGAGACACCTTAGTATGCTATTCCTCACTCCAACCCTCTGCTTAAATCTCCCTTTGAGAGAGACAATCTGCATAACTCAGCTCCTTAATCACTTGGTCCAAAGCCCACAGTTCCTCATTCAGTCTTCTCTCTAAGAGCACTAGCAGCAGAGTGATCCTGCTATCCTCTTGCTTTGGGTTGAATGTTTGTTCTCCTCAAAAGATGTTGAAACCTAATCTCTCATGTGACAGAATTAGAAGGTGGAGATTTGGAGATGTGATTAAGTCGTGAGGACAGAGACTTTATAATTGAATGGGTGTCTTGTGAGAGAGGCCCCAGAGGGCTGCCTCTCTCTGTCTACCATGTGAGGATGCAGCAAGCAGGAGCCATCAATGCACCAAGAAGTGGACCTCACCAGAAGCTGAATCTGCCAGCACCTTGATCTTGGCCGTCCCAGCGTCCAGAATTGTGAGAAATAATTGTCTGTGGTTATTAAGTCACCTAGCCTATAATATCCCATTCCAGTGAATCAAACAGACTGATAAGAATTGGTACTGACAAGTAAGGTGTTGTAACAAATACCTACAAATGTGGAAGTGGCCGTGGAACTGGGTAGAGGCTGGAAGAGTTTGGAAACCCACGGTCCTACACTGCTGCCAACAAACCACTAAGCGTGATTCTGGCAAGGACTCGGAAGAGGAAAAGAGAGTTGCAGAGAAAGCCTCAGTCTTCTTAAAGAAAACCTAACTGGTTGTGAACAGAATGCTGTTAGAAGTATGAATGAGAAAAGCTGCTGTGATGAAGTATCTGGGGCAAATGAAGAATATGTTCCTGGATAATAGAGACAGGCTAAATATCCCCGGCTGTACTCTGTTCATGTCCTAGTGTTTTGTGGAAGCTAGAACTCGTGAAGGATGAAATGGGATATTTGGCTGAGGAAAGACCTAAGCAAAGCCTTGAGTGGATGGGCTAGTTTCTCTTGACCACTTGTAGTAAAAATGAGGAGAGAGAGAAGCAGAACTTAATAGGTTTGGTATATTTTCAGTCTATTCATATTGTAAAGACTGAGAAAGGACGTTCAGGTGGAGGGTGTGACCAACAGACAGTTTGATAAGTTTAGTCAGCCACCTCAGCAGAAGTCAGAGGCTGAGTCGCACAGGCACCAATGGTCCCTCATTCAGTACTTCCATCGTTTAAGACATCATCTAAGACAATGGAAGAACATAAATGAGGGCCAGTGGTGCCTGTGGGACTTTAGCATCTCCTGACCACCTGTGCCTCACATAGAAGGCTGTAATCCCTGACTCCTGTGCTGCACTCCTCAGCTACCCCAGGTACCACTCTGACGGGCCCTGGTCCCCAGCAGAGCCATGGGAGCACAGCTGCATCCACCAAGATTTCAAAGGACAAAGCTGTAGGCTTGATATCCCAGCCTCAGAGAGCCGTGGGGCCCAGGCACAGAGCTGCCATAAGCCCAATTGTGAGGATGCAGCTCCCCAAAGCCATGGGGGCCCAACCCATGCTCAGCAAAGCTGCAGGGGCAGAATCGCCATTCCAGTGATTCCAGAGAAGGCAGGACCCCTGACCACATGAGTCCAGGAGGTGGGACCCCAGGCAGGCTGTCCAGAAGGCAGGACCTCCACCCCAGTGGGCCTAAGGAGCAGAGCATCAAGTCAAAGATTATTCATGAGTGTTAAGGTTTATTGTTGTTTGTTCTGCCGGGTTTTGGACTTGTTTGAGACCTGTAACTCCTTTCTTTCCCTTTCTCCCTTTGAAATGGATGTGCCTGTCCTAAGCCCGTCCCACCAGTGTATTTTGAAAGCACATGATTGCTTTGGTTCACAGGCTCATAGCTGGAGAGGAATTGTCCTTGGAATTAATTGTACATTGAGCCTTATCCATTATCTGATTTAGATGACATTTAGATGAAACTTTGGACTTCAGACTTTTGAGCTGATGCTGGAACAAGTTAACATTTTGGGGTTGTTGAGATTGAATGAGTGCATTTGGCATGTGAAAAGGACATAAGTTTTGGGAGGCCAGGTGTGGAATGCTATGGACTAAATGTTTGCATCCTTTTATTAACTCGTATGTTAAAACCTAATCCCCAATGTGATAATGTTTGGAGGTGGGCTCTTGAGAAATAATTAGGTCATGAGTGCAGAGCCCTGAAGATGGGATTAATGTCCTTATAAAAAAGACCCTAGAGAATTCCCTCAACCTTTCTATCGTGTGAAGAAACAGCGAGAAGCTGCGATCTATGGCAACGAAGCAGGCCATCACCACACTGACTATCAGCACCTTGATCTTGGACTTCTGAGCCTCTCACATTTCTATGTGAGAAAAACATTTCTGTTGTTTATAAGATACCAAATCTACAGTAGTTTGTTATAACAGCTGCACCTCCCATAATAATTTGTGGTAATTAATGTTCTAACCAGATTTTTTTCCTGGGTGTGTGAATCCTTATTTTGGAACTTTAAAACAAAGGTATTTTGTTTAATTAATGTTCTAACCAGAAATGTGGTACATAAGTCGTGTGTGGGGCATTCGTGTAGTGTGGGAGGTCTGTAGTGTGTATATATATGTATATGCATGTACATACGTATATCTCTGCAACCTGTGTGTGTATATGTGTATGTACACATAGTCAATAAAAATGCATTGCCTACTTAAATATAACTAAGGGTGAATTTCAAATGTCTCTCTCCAAAAAATGACAGGTAAGCAAGGTGATGACCATATTAATTAGCTTGATTTAATCATTCCCTTGTACATACACATATACACACTACAGATTGCAGACACACACACAGTTTAATAGTTTTGAGGTAGGTTGTGTTCATCCAAAATTGAGATATAGTATCTTTGTAGCAACAAATTATATATGTCCATCTATGAACACGAGTTATATGTACAGATAAGCAAACACTTGTTAACATGTACAATTAATAATTACCAATCAAATGTGGCAAGTGATTACTGTGTGCCAAGCACCATCCTAATGATTTACTGGGTAATATTCCATGCAATCCACCCATTAAGGCTGTGAGGTAGACACTACAGTGATTTGCCTAACTTTGAGAAACCATGAAATCAAGGCATACGTGTAAGCATAGCCAGAGTTCAACATGGTAAGAAATGAAGCCTAAATCCTCTAAGTCCTGTCCCTTCCTGCCTACCTGCCTTCTCCTTCTCAATTTATCCAAGGGGGCACACACTGTCAATACTCGTTTCTGTGCTCATATGTTATTTTTATGATTCTGTTGCATTGGGTGAGTCCTAACTGCCAAAATAAGATTTTTGTTTACTCTGAATTGATTCAGTAAATAAAGTAAATGTAGATTTTCCCCCCATTTTTAAGTTAGTCTGAAGGAAGAACTGTTTTTACAATAACTCTGTCCTGTTACGTTAAATGAAATAAGCCAGGCACAGAAAAAGAAATACCATATGATCCCACTTGTATGGAGAACGGAATCTAACAAACTCCAGCTCTTAGAAGCAGAGAGTAGAACGGTGGTTACTTGGGGCTAGAGGGTGGGGTGGGAAGAGTAGGAATTAGGAGTTGGTCAAAGGATAAAACATTTCAGGAAGACAGGAAGAATAAGTTTTGCAATCTGTTCCACAGCAGAGTGACTATATAGTCAATAAAAATGCATTGCATACTTCAATACAACTAAGGGTGAATTTCAAATGTCTCTCTACAAAAAATGACAGGTAAGCAAGGTGATGATCATATTAATTAGCTTGATTTAATCATTCCCTTGTATACCTAGACCAAAACACTGTGTTGTACCCCATAAATGTATATATAATTATGTTTTATAAATTACAACTAACATTAAAAATATACCTTTGTTTTAAAGGTCCCAAATGAGGATTCACAAACCCAGGAAAAAAATGTTATGGAAACATATATAATAATTTGGGGAAATAAAGTGTAAACTTATAGGTAATGATGAGACCGCCCAAAAAGGCTAAATAAAGTCAATATGACGAGGACTGGTGTGACTTAGGGGTGAGTACCCTGAAGACTTGCTATCTGAGCAAAATTAAAGGATGACAGGAAGAGGGGCAGGTCTGGGGCTGGCCAAGGAAAGGCAGGAGGACATAGTTAGTGCAATACACAGACCCAAATGGCTGGCTGGGGAGGACTTTACATTGGTTTCTATAAGAAGAAGCATTTTTACATTTGTGTTAATATTTTGGCATGTTCAAAAAAACTGTCATTAATGGAATGAATTATTCAGTTGTGTCCCTTTTGGATAACATGATGGTCAGTGTGTCCCACAAGAACAAGTACACCACATTTATTTAAGACCAATCTACTGATTGTCTATTCCAATACAATTGTTAGTAGATTTTTTTTTAACATGAGTCATTATGTATTTTTCAGTTTTCTCAAACAAATGCTTGCTTTATTTGAGACATTTGTCTGTGTTAATTATTGGCATTCACTTCTTAGGGAATTTGAAGTAAATAAAATCGACAACGGTTTTAGATCTTTTAGTCTAAAAGGGTCTGAGAATTGATCAGTTAATCAAAACAGCAATTTATACTGGGAAATAAAAAGAATGATACTTACACATGTTAAACATCAGATGTGACAATGAAGCAAACATTGATATTCATTTGCTAATCTCTTGATATAGAGCCAGAATTCTTCTCCTAGTTTGAGTTTAGATCTTGAAGTTTGATCTCATCTATCATGAGTAAATTACAGCCCTACGTCATCTTTTATGATTTCTGGCTTCATTTAATTTAGCGGGAGCAGGAATCTGAAGACTTGTGAAGCAGTCTGATTTCAGATTCAGAATTTAACATTTTTACATTTTTTTAAAGATCTTTTAAATTTCTACTTCTATGTAAACAGTGATTTTTTTCCCTACACGTATCCAGTTTTTCACATCCATTCCACATAGTCTTTATAGGAATAAAAACAACCACCTCTAGATTTGCCTTCACAGTTGATCTATTTATATGATATTTATTATATAATTTAAATAATAAACTCAGTCATTACAAATGGTACTTTGAAGAAATAACACCAAGTCTTGGTAAACATACAAGTTAGCCATAAGAAGCAGAAATTACAGAATATTCAGTAAGTCGGGAGCAGCACTAGGCTGTGGGTTGGTATCACCATATCTAAGAGACAAAATAAATAAACAAAAGAAGCAATCTAGGTGAAACGAAAATCCATTATGAGAACATCTCCATTAACTCCAGTTAACTTCTTAAATAATTATTGCCTTAAACTCTTCCGAGAAGCCAAAACTAAGCTCACCTTCTGAAGACCATGCCTACTATATAAATGCACACAGGAACAGAGGCCCCAAAGCTAGGGAAGTAGACGTCGCCTCTCATACATACACAAATACACATTCCTGGGTGTCCCTCATCCGCACAACAATAAACATAGGATCGCATAAAGAGGAACATAAAACAAACAGTTCAGAATCTCTCCTCAATGGTCTTCTTTAAATCACCTACCCTCAAAAAGACAAGTCAATTGCTAATAGAATTTTTCCTAATAACAAGAAGTTAATGCATCAACAAACTAGAAGCTAAGCATAAATTTTTAATCTGATTCGAAAACAGGATGTCAAGATGTGTTTTGCAATTAATGTTGCATTTTATTTTATTTCTGATCAATATCTGGAGGCAAGTGTGAGTGGCCTGTGGAAACTGAAAGCATTTATTTGCATGTGCAAATGTCTGGGTGATTTCCCTTCTACCTGTACCATCCTTACTCTACCATCTAGCTTCTGGAAGCAGAAAAAGAGAAGGGGCAGGCTTTGGCAAAAATAATTTTATTTTAAGGCTTTAATCACATTTTAATAAAAATCAATACATCATTTTAAAATGTGAGTTCACTGGATGAGATCCAGCAATCAGATTTTACAACCTCCGTGTTTATAAACTGTCCTTAATCTTTTCTGAGATAATGGTCCATGTGAAATTAATTAGCCCCCTCTGGTGGCCTCTTGAAGATATTACCAGCACACAGTTTTCAAAGGACTTTAGTAAGTTTCTAGGTTTTCAGGAAGTCATTTTGTAGAAAGAATCAAGAATATATTTTTGTTTCCATAACTGAAATTTATTTGAGAATGTCATAAGCAATTTATATTTATACAAATTTTAATAAAAATGATAATTGCCTGAATCTCTAATAAATTTGATAGATACATGCTTTCAGTTGAAGAAGACGGCTAAATCTTTTTTTTTTACCTTGGGCAAATCGTAAAACAAAAGCAGGAATATGTCAGTGGCCATCTCAAAATTTTGAACTGAAGAGCCTGACATGGTGAGACAAGGAATCCTGCTTTGCTGGTTCCTACCCAGTCAAGCAGAAGATTTCGTAAGTCCCCCCAAGCACTTGCAGAGAGAAAGGGCATAAAAAATACACACTTCACATGCTACATTATGAAGACACCAGGGCAAGTTTTAACCAAACCCGAGGCCCCATGCGGCCTCATTCTTCTCAGTTTGCCAGTGATGCATGGTGATTGACAATATTGAGAATGTCATGGTTATTACCCCGAAAGAACACGAGCACACACAGCCAGGAAAGAGAGCTTGTGGAAGGCTCGGTGTGCAGAATTACACCAATGACACGTTCAGGGGCACACAATACACTGTGTTTGCAGGGAGACAAAGAGGCAGTGAAACGACATATCTAGGCAATTGTGAATTTTTATAATTAGTGTCACGTCTCTTTAGAAGTTTCTCTGAGTAATACAAGGTCAGAACTAAAACACCACCATCAAAATAGAGCTGTGAAAGCATCGTAAGAAATTTTTTCGGAGGCAATTTATATGGATTTTTCAATATTATTTGAAGAAATTGTCATGTCAGCTATATATGTGTGTACATATAGGATTACACAGTCGAACGCCCACTTCAGTTTAAGATACAGAAGTAATTCACCTTTCTTACATGTTCCAACCTCAGTGATTTCCGGTGACTCCCTGAACAGGGTAGCAGGGATCCAGGTTTCTCCCTCGTGGAGACGGGCCACTGTCACTGTAGTTGTCTGTTGTCTGGACTCTGCTTCCTTCCTCCCATCTGCGGCTGTGCTCATCCAACCAGCCGGTTAGGGCTCTGAGGGTCCCTCTAGCTCCCTCAAAATCTTTGTTTGGAGTTTAGAGTTCTGTGTTTAGAGTTTCAGAAACCGACGATGAAGGTGTTAAGAGAGTGATGTTCCTTTCTGGAGGTGTTGACGGTGAATCTTTTTCAGTCTCATTCCATTTGTTGGCAGAATTTGCTTCCACTGCAAATTCTGGTTGCACGACTGAGGTTCTTAATTCTTCACTGACTGTTGGCTGGCCACCATTCTCACTTTGGAGACACTGCCTGCATTCCTCACTCATGGCCTTCTATCAAGCCAGGAGACGCTGCCCGCATTCCTCATTCATGGCCTTCTATCAAGCCAGGAGACGCTGCCCGCATTCCTCATTCATGGCCTTCCAGGAGACGCTGCCCGCATTCCTCATTCATGGCCTTCTATCAAGCCAGGAGAAACTGCCTGCATTCCTCATTCATGGACTTCTATCAAGCCGGGAGACGCTGCCCACATTCCTCCCTCATGGCCTTCTAGCAAGTCAGGAGACACTGCCCGCATTCCTCACTCAGGGCCTTCTATCAAGCCGGGAGACGCTGCCCGCATTCCTCACTCAGGGCCTTTTATCAAGCCGGGAGACGCTGCCCGCATGCATTTCTCCTACCTGGATGCTTTCTTGCAACATCGACGGAGACCCTTAATTCTCCACTAATGCCCTGAATCTCACCTAGTGTGTTTGGTTTGTAATTCTTTAAGGCTCTTTTTCTATTTTTCAGCTTTATTGAGGTATAATTGGCAAATAAAATTTATATTTATTTAAGTTGCACAACTTGATGAGTTGGAATGGGTTATGAAACAATCACCAAGCTAATCATTAGATCCATGACCTCACATAGTTATCCGTGTGTGTGTGTCACCTTCTTGACAAATTTCAAGAATTCTACACAGCAGTGTTAACTTTGGTCACAATGCTGTACATTAGATCTGCAGGACTTACTTATCCCACATGACTAAAGTTTGCATCCTTCAAACAGTATCTCCCCATGTTCCCCCACCCCACCCCAGGTCCTGGTAACCACTCTTTCACTCTCTATTTCTATAAGTTTGACTATTTTATATTCCACATACAAATGAGATCATGCAGTATTTGGCTTTTTGCACCTGGCTTAATTCACTTAGCATAATGTCCTCCAACTTCAACCGCATTGTTGCAAATGGCAAAAATTTCTTATTTTTAAGACTAAATAACATTCCATTGTGTGTGTGTGTGTGTGTGTGTGTGTGTGTGTCTATATATTCTATTGAAAATAGACACTTGCAATTTCATGTCTGGTTTTGAGGTCTTTGACAGAGAAAACATACTTTTCTCTATTTACAGAATCTTGATCCACGCTGAGTACTTTTTTCGGGATCAGCGGTAATACGTATTTCTTCTGGTCCATTTTTGGAGTAAAACTACTGGTTATTTGAGATGCTTTATTCTTTCCAAAATGAATTCACGAAAGTTGTAGAGACACTATTTTTGTCTGACTGACTGACCTGGTCATTGATCATCTTTAAGAATATCTGCACGATGAGTCTTGTGGAAAAAAACCTCTGACTATGGAAAGGAGCTGAAATAGCAGAAGCTTCTTTCCTGGCCTCTTCTGTTTACGAATCAGTAGAAATGGAGGCAGATCCTCTCTCTGGCTGCATTGCAGACTGTGTGGCACACGGGAGGTGTGTTGCTCACATCTGCTACAAGAGTGCACCTCAGCAACAGGCGAGCCTTGGCAGGGAGCCTCCAGCCGCAGCCACCCCCAGGTCTGCCCCAGCCTCCCAGGAGACAGGAGAGGATGGTGTTACCCCTGGCAGTTCCAGCCAATGACCAAGCACAGTGGAACATGAGAACCTGGTTATTTGTACCTAACAGGGGAATTCTCTATGAATGAAATTGCAAGTGTCTACTTTCAATAGAGCTGCTTCCTACCTGCACAGCTCACGGAGAGGCAGGAGGAACAAGAAGTTATTAATAGACAACAGTTTGGAATTCTCGTAAACAACGCGGGGCAGGCTGTTGTATTAGTTTCTACTGTTGCCATAGAGAATTAACACAAATGTAACAATTTAAAATCATTTTTTTTTCATACTTCCACAGGGCAGAAGCTCGGGTACGAAATGGCTCAGCTAGTTCTGTGTTTAGAGTTTCAGAAAGCGAAGATGAAGGTGTTCAGAGGGTGATGTTCCTTTCTGGAGGTGTTGATGGTGAATCTTTTTCAGTCTCATTCCATTTGTTGGCAGAATTTGCTTCCACTGCAAATTCTGGTTGCACGACTGAGGTTCTTAATTCTTCACTGACTGTTGACTGGCCACTATTCTCAGTTTGGAGACACTGCTCACGTTCCTCGCCATGGCCTTCTATTAAGCCAGGAGACGCTGCCCTCATTCCTCGCTCAGGGCCTTCTATCAAGTCAGTGCTGGAGGACTGGGTTCTATTCTGCAGGTTTCTTTGGCCTCCCTCTCTCTTCCACCTCCCTTTCCTGCTGGGTGTGACTGTTTTCCTGGTTTTGAGGGCTCATATGATTACATTGGGCCAACCCACACGTATAATTACTTTATCTTAAAGTCGGATAATTGGTAACTAAATTGCATCTGCGAAGTCCCTCCACAGCGGTACCTGGCTTCATGTTTGGTTGAATAAGCAGGGATGGGGTTCTTGTGGGGGTGGCGTCATTAGAACTCTGCCTTTCATAGTCATGTGGTCCAAACACGACATGAAGCCTTGTGGTACCATGGACATGATCATTTTGACCCATAGATAACTTTTTCTGTGCCTTGTGTACACTCCATCCCATATATATGCACATACACCTATACTGAAAATGACTTTAGAGGAAGGACTGTGTGTAACACAATGTTATTCTTCTTCTTTACTCACAAACCTAGTTGCACATTTGCAATATGAAATAAATACCTATTCAATGTAGACGGAATTATATATATTTTACGCAAACCCACACACATACACAGAACACTCCACATATTCATAGAAATGTGGTATTCCAGGTCAAGTTATGGATTGGGTAGGGCTCCATGCACCTATGCACTACCTCCCACCTGTACCACATATTCCGGACTCAGGTAGCCAATCGTTCCCTTCCTAAATTTACTTGAAACACCCCGGCAAGGTGGTATTTGTAGACTCTGTGTCTGTCTGGGAAGCTTTTCTTCTGTGGATTGCTCCCCAGTGGTCGACTTCTACCAAGGACATTTCTACATCAATCGAGTCCTATCAGAGTCGGGAAAGGAGCTGCCATTGTGTTGTACCTCTGACTATTTTTTTCCTGTTCCAAAATAACTTACGGTACTATCTGTCTTTGAATATATGAGAACTGTGCTCTCCTGTTTCTGAATTCGTTCAGTATCAGTCTTGTCATCCAAGGAGGTAATCCAAGGCAGTGACTAAGGATCCCTGAGCAATATTTGTGTTTCTAGTTCTGCAACATGCCGGAAGTGTTCTCTTGCAGCAGCTCTGTGTCCTCCAATAAAGCTTGGAGGTTCACCAATGGAAAACTCTGTGACCCTTCTTAGCTTCCCAGAAGTCATTAGGAATTCTCTCAAGAGAAAAGAGTGCTCTTATTGCACTGGAAGACTTCAATCTTTGTGTGTGTGTTTTGTTTGTGTTTTCCTTTACCCGTTATCAGACACTCTTGTATCTTCTCCGTGTGACAGCCACTCAGTCTCAGAAGGAGATACAGTTAAAGATTTGTCTCAAAGACAGGCTTTCCAGCAAATGCACAAAAACAACAAAGCACAGATGTGGGCCTTGTCAGCTTTTGAAGAGATCTCATAATTGCTTTCAAAGCAAATATATTCATGATGCTTTATGAGTCGTTTACAGTAGCCCATGCCATTTCATAAATCATTTTTATTAAATTATTTACTCCCTTGTTGATTCTAAACTTTTCGTATTAAAACTTCTACTTAATTGGCAAGATTGTAGCACACTTTTATTTCAAAAGCATATTGAAACATTTCGGCAAGAATAGAATAATCCCGGCCGGGTGTGGTGGCTCACACCTGAATCCTGGCACTTTGGGAGGCTAAGGCGGGCCGATCACCTGAGGTCAGGGATTTGGGAACAACCTGGCCAACATGGCGAAACCCCATCTCTATTAAAAATACAACAATTAGCCGGGTGTAGTGGCGGGCACCTGTAGTCCCAGCTACTCCAGAAGCTGAGGCAGAAGAATCTCATGAACCCGGCAGGCAGAGGTTGCAGTGAGCAGAGATTGCACCACTGCACTCCAGCCTGAGGGACAGAGTGAGACTCCGTTAAAAAAAATAAATAAAATAGAGTAAGTCCGTTCCTCCCAGTTTCTCCTTCTTACAATTAAAAAACCCTGAACAGAATACAATACCACAGCAGGCTATGAAAGAAGAAAAGAACTGCTGAGGTGCCTGAGGATGTGAGGAATGGCACAGGCTGAGTTCTCTGAGTTTCCTTAATAACCTCCCATGTATCCCAGACAGGACACTGAAGAAGCCTCAAACGCACGAGGGCCAGCAGAGGCAAACATATACAACTCCTAGAAATGTGTGATTCCCTGGCTAAAGGACCAGGAAAAGGGCAATCTAAGAACAAAACAAATATATATTAGCAATACCTCCCTACTTCAGCCAAACACCAACAGAAAAAACATAACCTCGGTCCTTGACGTTTCAGCGGGGTGAGGAGGAGGCTGAATTCTCACACTACCATCCTGCCCCACTGAAGTGGGGGCCAGCATGCTAAATGCTTCGCTGGAGTGATGCTGGTGGCTGAGTATTTAGCTAATGTTCAATGGAAGATCATGGAATCGGGCAGTCCTCAGATTCCCATAATAAGATAGTGTCATCACGGTCCAACTCAGAGCTCCACCTCCACTTCCACCCAGGGATTACAGACAAGCCAGTGTGAAGTGGGGATCATCAGAGTTCCATGGCTACATCCCCCGCAAACATTAGGAGGATTGATTGGGAACTGAGTGCCCACTCAACCAGCACCAACAAGGTAGAATGAGGTGATCGGGGTGGCACTGGTTGGCACTTTGCTTCTCCCCGCTCCTCCCACAGTGTCAGGGCACCTCATGCGGGGCTGAGCTTGCATGCAATCCCACTCAGAAGCAAGGAGGTGGTGTAAGTCAGTGCACCACTCTCAAAGTAAAAACGTCAGTGGGGCCACGGGCAAAGCTGGACGTCCACTTCCTCCATGATGGAAGCAGACAGAGTCGGTATCCCACATATGCTGGTGGTGCTTTCAGAGCCCAGCAAGAAACAACAGAAACACACACCTGGGCCTCCAAATACACCTCAACAGGCAGGGAGCTTGATTAAGCTCCTGATTAAGAATGAAAATTAAGTAGAATCCAGAGTCTGATAAAAATGCTATCCAAAATGTCCACATTTTGGATTGACAATCAACAGTTGCCAGCATCAAGATAATGCAGATATTAGAATTATTCAGCAAAGATTTTAAAACATTCATCATAAAGGTGCTTCAAACAGACAATTACAAATTCCATTGAAACAAATAAAAAAATAAGAAATCTCTGCAAAGAAAAAAATCATAAAGCAGAACCAAATGGAAATTATAGAACTGAAAAATATAATGGCTAAAATATCTCACAGAATGAGCTCAACAGACAGAGGATAGAATCAATGAACTTAGTGAGAGATTGAGATAACTTACCTAATTTGAACAACAAAAACAAAATAGACTGAAAAGCAGATGAACAATTCCAGAGACAGGTGGGAAAATAACACATGAATTGATACTCATTTCATCAAAAACCCAGAAGGAGAAAAGGACAGAGAAAGTGTTTGAAAAAATAATGGCAGAAAAATGTTCAAATTTCGCCAAAGAAACAAGTGTATAGATGCAAGAACATCAACTAGAAAAACTCAAATCTTCAAGAATACGTATCATGATTAATTTCCGAAAGCTAGATAAATAATCTTGAAAACATCCAGAAGGAAACAACATATCACATACAGGGACACACCAGTTTCAGTGGCAGTGGATTTCTCATCTAAAACCAGGGAGGCCAGGAGGAAATGGCACACTTGTGAATTTCTGTGAGAAAAGAACTTTTAAACACTAATTCTATTCCTGAAAAAAATATCCTACAAGACTGAAACGGAAATAAAGGCATTCTCAGATAAAGAAAAATTAATTTGTCACTAGCAGACCTATGTTAAAGAAGGCTAAAGGAAGTTTATTAAACCTAAAGGAAATGACAATAAAGTAGCCTACAACTTCAGAAGAAAAAAATACATATATGTTGGAATGAGGGCCAGGCATGGTGGCTCGTGCCTGAATCTTAGCACTTTGGGTAGCCACGGTAGGAGGATCACTTGAGTCCAGGAGTTTGAGACCAGCCTGGGCAACATAGGGAGACCCTGCTTCTACAAGTAAACAATAAAAACACAGGTGTAGTGGTGCATGCCTGTGGTCCTAGCTACTCAGGAGACTAAGGTGGGAAGATCACCTGAACCAGGAAAGTCAAAGCAACAGTGAGCCATAATTATGCTATTGCACTTCAGCCTGGGTGACAGAGTGAGATCTTGCCCCCTGCCCAAAAAAAAGTATTGGAATGAAAACAAACAGGGAGAGAATATTCTCATTCATTTCTTAAATCATATTCAATGGTTGAAAGAAAAATTATTACATCATCTGATGAGCTACTCAATGTATACAGAGAAAATATTTAAAACAATTACATTTAAAAGTGGAGAGGATAAAGGGAACCAAGTGGGTATAAGATGTCTAAAGCTCATCTGAACCAGTAAAATATAAATACTAGTAGACTGGGATAAATTACATATATACACTGTGATACTTAATTAAGAAACTATGTGAAGCAATATACTCAAAGACACTATACCTAAATCAAGACGGAATTCTAAAAATATTTAAGGAACCACAGAAAGGCTGGAAAAGAGAAGTAATACAGGAACAAGAAACAAAGGAAGCAAACTAAAAGCAAACAAAAGTAAATATTCAAATGGCAGAATTACATCATAAGGAATTAAGGAGGTTTGGAAGGCTCAGAAAACCTGGGGCATTTGACAAAGTCAGTGTGGAGGACATTGTTGACGAAAAACAGAAAAGAACTGGATGTGGCACAATTCAGTAAACTTGTCTTAGATCCCTAAGGGCACCTGATTAACAGACACATCTTAATTTTAGAGTTTTATAACTTCAGCTCAAATGCTGAGTCCCTCATTTATTTACCTGATGGGTGACTTTGGACAGCTTTTCCTTCTCTGAAACTCAGCCTCTCCGGTGAGAGATAGTTATCCATTTCAAGGGTGGTTGTGAGGGCTAAATGAGAACTGGATGAAGCGCTTGTTACAATGCCCGGCATACAACACCCCACAAGTGTGGCTTACCATTCTGTAGAACAGGGAGAGAGCATCGGTTTCAGAGTTTGGTTGACAGAGTTCAACATTTTATGAAATGGCCGAATTCCATCTTGATTTATGTATAGTGTCTTTCAGTATATTGCTTCGCATAATCCTGCTCTGCTTAGCACTATTCTAATATTACCTTGTGGAGCGCGTGTGGGGGAACTGCTTTTATAGGAACCTAAACCAGTGGTTTACAAAATGTGGTTCCCAGACCAGCAACATCAGCAGCATGTGGACATTTGTTAGGACCACACATTATTGAGCCCCACCTAGATCTGCTTGAGGTAGGAGGTGGATGTCAACTCCGGACCAAGCTGAAGACTGGCTGAGACACGAAAGAGACTATTGCTATGCAATACGTTTTCTGTTTTACTGAAGAAGCTAAAGTGTGGTAGAGCAAAATTGGCTTGGGACTAAATTATTTCAATTAAGGGTAAGACTCGGGTATGTGTTAGTTAAAATCTTATCGCCTACAGCTAACTTTATTTAATTGGAAACTAGCTGCTGTCAGGACACTAAAAGAAGAAAGTCTATGAAGATACCTACGGTACTATCTAGCTGACTACTGAGATCAGCAAAAGTCTGATGGAAGACACACTTCATCCTTATTTAACTCCTTCAATCGCTCCCTCTCTCTCTCTGTCTTCGTCTTCTCCCCTCCTCCCCTCTCCCCTCTTCTCCCACTCCTCTCTTACTCCTCTTCCTCTCAGCACCTCTGTCTTCTGATTTTCTTTGGGGTCCTATGAGGCCTGCATTCTTGGTTTCACCTGTCCCTCGAAGCTGAGGAAGTAAAGAAATCACCAAAAGAGCCAAATGTCCTTGACTTTATTTTCTTTTGTTGTCAATATTCTTTATCCCTTCTCTATCTTCTATGTTTTTAAAAAGGCTGGACAAATAGTGGGAGTAATTTACATGACAAGATATCTCAAAGGGAAGGTGACAAGACTCTGCCTTGATTGCTTTGTCATAGCTGGCAATGATTTTTTTTTTTTGACAGAGTCTCACTCTGTCACCCACGCTGGAGTGCAATGGCAAGATCTCACTTCACTGCACTCTCGGCCTCCTGGGTTTAAGCGATTCTTCTGCCTCAGCCTCCCAAGTAGCTGGGGTCACAGGCATGCACCATCACACCTGGCTAATTTTTGTATTTTTAGTAGATACAGGGTTTCACCATGTTGGCCAGGCTAGTCTTGAACTCCTAACCTCAGGTGATCCACCTGCCTCAGTCTCCCAAAGTGCTGGGATTACAGGTGTGAGCCACTGCGCTCATTGATTATTGCCCGGTTCTTAGTTGACAAATGCAAAAGCACTCTTACGAGACTAAATTACAGAATTCTCACAGAACTCTTTGCAAAAGGGGGAAAGCAACATACAAGCAAGCACATACAGAAATATCTACACGCTCCTACAGACATTCACACATACACAAACATAAGCGTCCATCACTCCCAGGCTCACACACAATACCCCCTCTCTGATTAATTAAACAGAATCATGAAGCTGGAGGGGACAGAGAACCTTCAGCCATCAGCTAGCTGTGTCCCGTTCAATCAGACAAGGTAATGTCAAACATTTTAGCTTATTACTTTCTTTGACATCCACTGAAGAGGACAGTCGTGACCCAGTTTCTGCAAAAATATTGAACAATTCTCCCTAGATGCCAATAAGATTGTTTCCACCCTTGAAAGTTCTTGATCTTTGAAATAACTGTTTCCTTTTCTTCTAGAGGAAGGGAAGGTATTGACAAAACAGAAGACAGCTTCCTTCAGGCTCAAATGTTACAATAGATTAAGTAATGGCTTCACAATTGTATTTAAGGCTAGGCCAAAAATGACTTGTAAATGTGTTAAATCTAACATTAACTCATTAGTATCTCCTATCTCATGTGAAATTGTAGAAGATTACACTGCAGAGAGGAATTTGAAGTTACAGTACAAGTGGAATTGCCACTCAGTCCCCTGAGAAACCATATCTCCTTGTTGGAAGCTGCCCTTGGTAATTAAATGGTGATACACAGTTCTGGTGGCCCAAGGGAAGTTGTCAGACTTACTTCAGACAAAAAGTACAGGAACAGATAGACCATTACATCCGTGTTTGTGTGTATGGATTTGGATCTTCTTAGACAACAATATTTAAATATTATTCCATAATCTACTGTCTAAGCTCTAAAATATCCCACTAGAACAAAGGAAAAATAAATCACTTCCCAGGCACTACTATCTTATTCAGAACTGTTTTTAAGTTGAATTTCTAAATACTTTATCTTGTTTTTTTGTATTATGTTGTTTGCTTTTGTTTATAGTTATGAAAGCTGTTTTGGACAATTTGCCTAACCCTTGTCCTATCTTACCTGCTTTCAATTATGTTTTCTTTAAATGAAAAATTATTATCATATCTTCATAACCTTTGCTATTTCCTCTATACCACTTCTGCTGTGGCTTTGTCTGTCTAGTTTACCAGTTTCTAGGACTTCTCCAATCCTGCCCACTACAAATTGTCATTGATTCCGTCATTTTTTATATGCTATACAATGGCAAAAAATCCATTTAAAAGCTTACAGCCCTTATTTTACTGACTGTGGAACTTGAAGATCTCATATAGATCCAATCTAATCGTGATTATACAAATGAGGAAACCAAGAAACAGACAGTAACTGATCACAATCTTAAACTATCCTAGTAGCCATGTCTGTGACACCCATTCTGTGCATCTGGCACCATTCGCTCTGCCTCTTTGGGTCATATTCCTGCCACAGAAGTATATGTAAGCCATAAAATTTGGAAAAATCTTACTTTGTACTTCAAACATTTCCTCTCTCCCCCCATTTCTCCTCCTATTTAGATCATGTCTGATAAAATATTCATTTGTTTTACTTTATAAACATGTTGAAAAGTCACTGGATTCCAGTCCACAGAGTAGGTTCTGGCATAACATGATAGATAAATACATATGATCCTCACTGATGGGATTTATAGGGTAGTAGGAGGGTTAGTTAATCAAATAATCCCACACATAAATTTATAATGGCAAACATTGAAAAGTGCTCTGTAGATAAATATTAACTGCACATTTTTTTTCTTAATTGCTCTGACTACATTTTGAAGATTGTTCTGGGATGAAGAAGGTGAAGGATAATGTAATGAGAAGACTTGAAATAACCGGAATAACCTTAAAAAACAGAAATGCTAACAAAATATACTCTATTGAGAATGCCTAGAGAGAGGAATATCTGCAGATCCACTCACCTTTCTTGGTGATTAGTAAATTTAAAGAGGTTTTGGGGCTAATGAGCCTGATGAGTGCACTCCATGTCTCTGTTAGATTCACAAGTTCACTCTTTCCTTTGCCTTTGTGTTCTTGTTTCTGGTTTGCACATGAACAAGAATTTGTTTCTGTATTTATTTGTTTGTTTTTGTAGCAACAACAACTGGGGATTTGGTTTTATTCTCTGACCCTTTCAGATATCTGAAAATGAATGAGTGAAATCTATTCCCTTGAATAAGAGAGAACAGAGAATCCACTTTCTTAGTATTTTTGTTGTTGTTTGTGGATTTGCTATTTTGAGCTCAAATCAATAAGAATTTTGAGCCCAGTGGAAAGGACATCTCTTTTGACATCAGCACTGGTAATTTTTGTTGGCGTTTTTCTTTCTGTGTTTATTTTTGACCTTTAGTTGAAGTTCTGGGACTAAAGCTATATACCCTCTATGTGTCTATGTGTCTACACGTGAGAAATTGTTTGAAGTTAATTTGTGTTCCTGTATCTATATAGTATTAACAAATTTGATTTTAACTCTCTTAAGTTAAAGGAGCTCTGTTCTAATGTATTTGAAGTGATAAATAAATGGTTATATCAATATTCCTAAAATTCCAGAAAGGAGGCCATTAAACATCTAAGAATTTGCTAGCTCAGACACATTTTAAAAATTCAAGCTCACAAAATTAGCCTTGACAAATCAGATTATTTTTAAAATTTTATGATTTTTAAAGCGAGCTATATGTTTTTCTAGCTTATCAGTATCCTAGATAGTACAAGTGTACATTGTATTTCACTTGGATTTATTTTCTCATGTAGAGAGTAATCTGAATTTACTAATCTAACACAAATTACTG
>NW_012101587.1:7789460-7791855 GCF_000951045.1 Mandrillus leucophaeus | reverse complement strand
ATTTTGTCAAAATGTAGAGTTTACGTAGTTAATTAGTATTGCACTAGGAACAGTAAGGAAAGAATTCTAGGTCTGGGAGCGACGTGATAGATTAATTTTTTGTTTGACTAGTCAGTCTAGAAAATGAAAGAAGAGAGTACAACACAAACCTTGAATAGGTATAGAAAGTCATAGAATATTTGCCGAAAGTAAATGTATCCAGTTCATTTTGTAACTTCAAATGATGGATCCCAAAAGAAGCAATGGAATGTGTTAACATTTTTAAGAGTTTGCTCAGTGTTGATGGGTTTATTCACTAGACAGTTTTAAAAGGGAGCTCATGGATCCTTTACTCCTAAATATTATAATAATGAAAAGTTAAAATGTAGTATTCCCTCTGCTAAAATGATATATTGGTAACAGTATTTAGTTTGGTTTAAACTACTGATAATACCTTCTGTAGAAGCCGCCCAGATATCAGACATTCCATATCTCATCTCCCAAATTTTATCTGCTTTGTGCTGACTTTGTGATGCCCTTGATGGCAAAAGAGTTAAGATTTTTTGCAGCTGTGTGACTTTCTCGGTATGCTTATTTTAAACTATTTTATTGTCACTTTGATAAATAGGTAACCAAGCGTTGTGTCTCAGACACACATGACCCTATCTTTCTGAATGTCCCAATCTCCTCTGACAACTGTTTTGATGTTTGCCTTTTCAAAATAGAATACTAAGTTTAGTCAAAACTAAAATACCTCTAATGCTAAAAAACAACTTTGAATATTCGAAAGATCCCTGGAAAAACACTAAGTTTTGTTGTTTCATGTTAGGTAAAAAAATACTAGAGATATTTAAGTTTATTTCATGTATTTCATAATTTTTATTTAGTTCTATGAGCCCAAGAGATACATGTAAAGAAATGTCAAATCAGAAGGAACACTGCACTTTCCCTAGGCTAGGTTTGTTCAGATAAGATGTAATCAATGTGAAGATTTCAGAAACTGTATATTTTATGAGAAGGCCCTGAGCATGTTCTTGCCCCAAGAGAGATAAAAACTCCTACGAAATAGTTACATATGGTCACTCAGCAGATAATTCTACTTTACCCTATTTGAGTTCTACTGGCCACAGAAATACATTAAAAATATAGCCATTAAGGGCTGGGCACGGTGGCTCATGCCTGTAATCCCAGCACTTCTGGAAGCCAAGGCAGGTGGATCACCTGAGGTCAGGAATTCAAGACCAGCCTGGCCAACACTGTGAAACCCCATCTCTACCACAAATACAAAAATCAGCTGGGCATGGTGGCATGCACCTGTAATCCCAGCTGCTTGGAAGGCGGAGGTAGGAGAATCATTTGAATCCTGGAGGCAGAGATTGCAGTGAACCGAGATCAGGCCATTGCACTCCAGCTTGGGTGACAGAGCGTAACTCTGTCTCTAAATAGATAAATAAACACATAAAGCCATACAAGTAGTTGTTACCTATTTTCTGATGCTCACCTAAGCGTCTATAGGCTGCTTGTCATATTCTGTGTATTTAATAAAGAAAGAGTGCAGCCTCGTGGAAAATGTGTATCTGGTGCTTTAAACCATAGATACTCAAAGAAGTTACAGGCTTCTGAGCTGACTACATCAAGGCAGCGTTTGGACCAGACCAGCAAACCAAATCAAGATTTCCAGGAGTCTTTTTAGTTAAGAAGAAAACATTCTTCATGAAATCAGATATTTGACCCTAGGTTTGGTGGAACAAGAATGAATTACACGGCAGAGAATTAGCTGATACGGAGATTTATTTATAGCTATTTACTTTCAATATTATTGATGTTGTCCTTTTCCCTTTTTATAGAAATTCATTTTTCTTTTTTCTTATCTCTAATAATCAAACCTTTTATTAGATTCTGCTTTTATAAACTGAAATAAACATTTCATTAAACCTCAGAATGTAAAAACACTTCCTGAGTCTCTGTATTTTTGATAGTGATATGTCATTACTTACATAGGTTCCATAAAAGCTATTCTCATCCACATCTAGACATAATTGGAACAAATCAATTGTACAACAAAAGCCTTACTCAGAATGTCACATTTGGAAATGTTCTCATTAAATCATATATGACATTCCACTTTATATGTAAATCCAGTGCTGGAAAATTCTCCCAGGATAGTGACCTGGTCCTTGCTTCCAGGCTAAGAAGTTAACTTAGAAAAGTTGGAGCTACCATAAGAAAAGAGGAATTTACTCAAATTTATAGGAACTGCAGGTTAAATATAATTGACAGAGGCTTGGCTTTAATTATTCCCCCTGCGGATAGCAAGTAACAGAGGTTTTTAAAAGTCCATTGAGGACCACGCCCCAAGATGGCCGAATAGGAACAGCTCCAGTCTCCAACTCCCAGCGCGAGCGACACAGAAGAC
>NW_012101587.1:7766528-7784410 GCF_000951045.1 Mandrillus leucophaeus | reverse complement strand
AAGTTAATTCTGTGACTTTAGACGCTCGGTATTGCAGGGCTCTTTATTTGCAAAGCAAACTCAAAGAGTCCAGCATAATTAACACTCTTGCGGCACCCGTATAAATCTAACCTTCTGGTGGATAGACAGTAAGATGAACCCTAAGGATGCCTACCTCCTGGTGGGCTGAATTCCCAATTGCTCCTAACCCACAGAATGTGGCAAAGCTCATGAGTTGTCATTCTGATGACTAGTAGGTGGCAGATGTTAGCAACGTCTGTGTTACAGGGCAGATCCTCTCTCTTCAGCCATCTTAGAATGCACACGTTACTGAAGCAAGGTGCATGTTGGAGAGGAAGGAAGGAATTCTAGTTGTTACTTAGCAGACACTTTAGCAGGGCAAGGAAACGTGGGCAACCTTGAGCCAACAGGTAGCTAGAGGTCTTCTGTTCAACAAGCCTTGAAGTACTGAATTGTAACTACTACAAATACCTGAGCACAAAATCAGATTTTTCCCCAGTTAGAGCCTTCAGATGACTGATGCTGCAGAGTGGGAGCTCAGGGTCCTGAGCCAGAGAAATCCCTGGGCCTGAGAAACTGTAACAAAATTAATGTGTGTTTTTTGAATCAACTAGGTTTTGGATAATTTCTTACACAGCAATTAATAATTAGAACAAACCTAAGAAATCCAACATTTTTTGGTTTGTGATAAAAAAAAATCTAATTTCCAGGTCTTTTGACAAGCACAAGGATGGGAAATACTGTCAGTAAATAACTTTAAATGGGCACAATTTCTACTGGGTATCTTTAAAATGGAATTCGAGTTGTTAATTAGCAGACCCTTTAGAACTATCTATTTTCATAACTCTCAAAGTTGAAGAAAAACTGGTTGCAAATACCAGTGATTTTTGTCTACAGAGATGCAAATTTCATCTGGTGGAGATTCAATTGATTTCTACTTCATGAAAGAAATATTCTGAATATTACAGTTTATGCTCTGTGAATATTGACAAATTTGGCAGCACTTAGCAATTACTCTCAGCATTTCTGACTGTGTACATATGTGTTTGTCTTTGAATGATCTTTTGAGTCAACTTTAACCATTTACTTTTAAAAAATGTTTGACACGCATTCATTTTCTAATAACATGAGAACCATGATCTTACACATCCTTAATAAATATTCTTTAACAGGCCTCATTCAATATTGTGAACCATATATTTAGAACCCATTTGAGCTGTAAAATAATTTGTTACTTAGTCATTAAGCCACTCACTTTTTCAATACCTAATCCAATATTTGAAAATGTTGCTTTGTTAAAGGCACAAAGGCGTTTACATCCTAGGGAAATGCACACAATCAGATTCAGGATTTCTGAGGGTAACATCATTGCTTTTAAAGCAGGTAAAGAGAGACTGGCAGGGTGCTGGAAAAATAGAAGCAGAAGGAAGCAGGAAAACACTGGTGTTAGAGGAGTGTGGATTAATTGGTTAAATACATGTAGAGCATTTAGAAAGCACCTGCAAAAAGCAAACACTTGAGCTCAGTGAATGTTCATGTTTATTTACCTGGGTTCTACTGATCACACAGAAACCTGTCTCAAAACTGCCCCCAAAACCAGCCTGAACTGGGCTTATTGTGAAGTGACATACTTTAATTTATAAGAATTTTTATGTAATAGTAGACATGTAAGAAACATTTATTGAATAAATGGTATCTTGCAAGTGGGGAAAAAAAAAACCTTTTTTCTGGGTAACGTTTTAAGATAACACTTTATTTTAAACTTGAATTATTTACCCTATATATTCCACAATGTCTATTCTTATTCACATACAAAATAAGCATCTATACCTATGTGTTAGCCATTCTATATCCCCATGTTTTCTGTCCTTCAGGCTAAATGCCCGGTATGCTTCTGCATTCTCTGTATGGCACAGGGTTTAGCTGTGCCCTATCACTCCCACTTTGAACATTCCTCAGCTTATCTACCTGCCTTACAATATGGGGTGAAGTGCTCCAGATGTGACATGACTGGAACGGACAATACCAATGTTGGTGTGACTCTCCTTCCTGAGTCTAGTCTTCTATTTGTTTAGTTTAAGGCTGCCTTGGATATTATTGAAGGATCAGCATACTGCTGCCTCATACAGAGGTTACTTGCAACTTGCCTGTTTTGTTTCCATATGTTTGCATTTTCCTTGTATAAATAAATATCTAGCAGCATGACAACTGATACATGTGGTAAGTGTACACTTAACTTTATGAGAAACTTCCAAACTCTTTGCTGAGGTGGCTATTCCATTATGCATTATCACCAGGAGTATATGAGTTTCAGTCCTTCTACTGCCATGCCAATACTTTGTATTGTCTTATTTTTTAAAAAGCCATTCTGGTAGGAATGTAATGGTATCTTATTGTGGTTTTCTGTCGAATTTCCCTAATAACTGATGATTTTCATCTTCTTTTTCATGTATTTATTTATAATCCATATCTGTAATGTTTGAATGTAATCAACAAATTGGATTGGTAGTCATTATTATTGAGTTGTAAATAGTTCTCTACATTTACTACAGGTAAGTTCCTCCTACGTATATGTGTGGCATTGTTTTCATGTCTGTGGAATGTCTTTCCATTTTCACAATGCTGTCTTAAAGAAAAACTAGAAGGTTTTACTTTGGATTAACTCTAATTTATCTTTTTTTTAATTATTGTTTTTGTGGCTCAAGGTCATAAAACCTTTCTGTGTTTTTTCAGAAGTGTTATGATGTTAGGTTTTACAGTTAGTAGTCTGATTCCTTTTGAGATAATTTTGTATATGGCATTGAGACAGCCGGGTGGCAAGGTCTCCCTGGCAAAATTCCAACTGGCCTGCATACAGGGAGGAGTGTGCACTGGGGTGAAGCCACAGAAATTCATGCCCTCTGCAGCCGGGAGGAGTCCGGCTCCTCCTCTTCCTGTGTGGAACCTGAGATTCAAACTGTGAGGCAGTGACTCTGGCTTTGGGGAGTGTCTCTGTTTCCCCTTTGGCTTTGTGGAGTGTCTCTGTTTCCTCTTTGCTTCCTTTCCATCCAATAAAATCCTGCCTTACTCGCCCTTCAAATTGTCTACAATCCTACATTTTCACGGCCGTGTAACAAGGACCCATCTTTAGCTGAACTAAGGAAAGGTCCTGCAAATTTTTTGGCACACAATGTGGGGGCTCAAGAAGCAGTGAGCAAAATGGGGACTCAAAACCTCTCACTGTCCTTTCCAAGCCTTTTCATCCTCAGTCTTCTGAGGGTAGGGAAACCATGCCCCCACCCCATTGCTGCCGGGGTGCGGGGCATTTTCCCTTTTCCTTCCTTTCTCAGTATAGACTGGCGAGCAGTGGCTCCCAGTCACCCTCCCCTCCCCTCTGGGACTGGGACGCATGGTGCAAGGTACCCCAGGCAGCTGGCTGGCATTTTCTGCCACATGCCCACAGAGTCTCCCCATCCCTGGGCCAGGGAGGCCAACTCCAACCCACAGCAATTCAACTTGTCTCCCTGGTGGAGGAACCACTTGCATAGGAATAAGAGCTTCTTCCCCAGGCATTTTTAAACTTCTTTCTTTCCTCTTCTCTACTCTGTCAGCAGTTAACTTTTAAGCAAGTTTTTTGTTTTTTGGTTTTCGTTTTTTCTGTTAGAAGACATTTTACTAGGCCAGCCCCCAACCCAACTATCACTGTTTATATTCTCCTAAAAGTTTTAGTTGTGAAAAAGGATCCTGTGGGAACTGGGTTTTCTCCTGCCTGTCTGTGTAGGGGTGTGTGTGTGTGTGTGTGTGTGTGTGTGTGTGTTATCTGTAAAAAGAGCTCTAAGTAATTTGGCCTAAAGAAAGCCAAGCATTTGGATCAAATAATTTTAAAGGGAAGATAGAAGCTGTGGTACCTTTTGGTTCACATGACTTAATCTTTGAGAAATTAAAACAGCCTTAAAGATTTATTGGTAAAAAGCAGATGTCATTAAAACGTAAATAGGTGAACTAAATTATGCAGGTCTGATGCAAGGTTGGCTAAGTGATTTAAGGTTACAAACTTCTTTTTGGGTTTTGAGAATTATTTCACTTGCCAGCTTCACAATTGGTAAGGCCTAGGGACATATGGAACTAACCGCACCCTTAATTATGCTGAAAAAAGTCAAACCTTAGCTACACCTAGCACACAATTAAATCAATTTACCCGCCGGGTGGGATGGCTCATGCCTGTTATCCCAGCTCTTCGGGAGGCCGAGATGGGTGGATCACTTGAGGTCAGTAGTTAGATTTCAGGCTGACCAACATGGTGAAACCCCATCTCATCTAAAAATACAAAATTAGCCAGGCGTGGTGGTGCACACCTGTAATGCCAGCTACTTGGGAGGCTGAGGCAGAAAAATTGCTTGAACCCCGGAGGCGGATGTTGCAGTGAGCTGAGATCGCACCACTGTGTTCCAGCCTGGGCAACAAGAGCAAATACCGTCTCAAATAAATAAATAAATAAATAAATAAATTAAAGAAACAACTTATCAGGTTTTACATTACAGTTAAAAGTTGCTAAGAGTTACTATTATAACATGTAATTGAGACTACTGGAATTAGATTTACATACCAGGTG
Organism: Mandrillus leucophaeus; assembly: GCF_000951045.1. Classification (NCBI taxonomy): domain Eukaryota; kingdom Metazoa; phylum Chordata; class Mammalia; order Primates; family Cercopithecidae; genus Mandrillus; species Mandrillus leucophaeus. Next base: position 7,779,819 of record NW_012101587.1, on the reverse strand, counting down.
TGTAAGAACAATAAAATGTGTTTTTTAGTAAAAGATTATAGGAAGGCATGGAAATGTCAATTTTTGTCTAGGGTTAAAGGATTGTTTTAAATTAGATAGGATAAAGCTGAAAGTTCAAACAAGTGGTGGAAGGATTGTGGAAATTAATCTTGCAGAAGAAATTCTGTGTGTGAACATAGGCTACATTCAAAAAAAGGTATTATATGGATTTTCTGTAAATTGGACATTAAAATAAAAGCACAAGAAGGTATTCTTAAGGTGCTAATCTGCTCTTTGGCAAAATTTGTAAGGGGTTATACAAGGTTTTTGCTTCTTTAAAATTTCTGAGTCATCATTTTGGCAAAATAAATTACGATATTCTGGAATCATATTTCATAATATCAAGTGCTTTGAGCTTTGTACATATTTATCCAGCTTCACAAAATCAAATTTCAGTTTCAAAATTGTCTTTTCGACACCCTGGCTTTTTGGATACTTCAGAGGGCCCCTGGAGTGTCCAGAAAAGAGAGGTAAACAAGATTATTTGACATATTTAGGTACACAGGATTGCCAAAATGGTGTTTAGGTTATATTTTTGTGAATAATACTAATATATGTTCCAAAATTATATGGAATTTCTAAAATTCTAATGTAGAAGTATATGCTATCAATCATAATTAAGGTCGTTATGTTAAGTTATTGTAAACTACAGAGATAACCAAACTTCTTTTTCAATGGTGTTTCTAACCATAACTACCCTGGACACTTTGCTATTCACAGAGAATTGTTGTCTTGTTTTAATCCTTTTCAAAAGATGGTTTATAATAAGCTATGGAACTTTGACAGGTGCTCTCAAATACAGATTTCTGATAATTTTGGAGATTGCAATATTGGAATAAAGGAAAATGTGCAGGACTTAAGAAGAGGTAAAATGTTCACAAATATCAAGCAAAACAAGAGTTAACTAAATGGACTGAACTCAGAAACTGAAGCAACTTTTTTAACTTTGCTCAGAATATTTCTAATCCTTGTTTTGTTTTTCAGAATCAACAAAACTTGTTTTGAAATATTTACAGCCTTTAATAATTGAGTATGGTATACTCCTATGAACAAAATTTGGAGCATGTTTCTTTTTGCCTGGTTCCTCTAGAGTTTGGAAACTATCTGTGAGTATTTTTAACTTATGGCAATATAGTGGTTTCCATAAGTGCAGTAAGAATCCATTTTTCTTTTGCAACAAGACGCAATTGGAAAACGTGGTTATTTTACCATGACTTTGATGGGAAAGGTATGCTTCCCTTTAAGGAGTCAATCTAGACTTTCAGAGCCAATAAAACCCAGTGGGGAAATTGGCCTCACACCCTTATCTATGCAGTCCCTGCCGAGGGTTCCTGACCTGTGGTCAATAAATAATGTCACTTTCTAACAGGCCCAGAAGCTCCAAATTTGTCTTGGAATCTTTAAAGTTGAGGATCACCCAACTCACAGATACTTGAGGATACAAACCCATGACTGGGCTCAGCTTTAAAAAGTCTTATCTGCGATTCCTTGGGGAACAGAATTCCATCGGAGCCAATCCAAAAGGCCTATGTAGAAATGATTATTCTTGCTGCACTTTTTGCAAATTATCAGACCAAATATGAGACTAGAGTTGTTTTTTTTTTTTTTTTTTTGCAAACCACTCAGTCCTATGATTTTTTTTTTTTTAACAAAAATAAGGATGGGAGAGAGAGGAATTATGTTCCAAAACTTATCATACATTTATCATTAAATTCTAAATGCATTAGTTGTTTTTAAGTTTTTGCCTATATTTTAGACTAACTCTGTTTTTTTCCTGTGAACGTAGCAGCAATCTCCAGCCACAGCTCAGAAAGAACAAGAGGGATGGGTAATGTAAACATCTGAATCAAGGCCAGGCACTGTGGCTCACGCCTGTAATCCCAGCTCTTTGCGAGGCCGAGGTGGGCGGGTCACGAGGTCAGGAGATGGAGACCATCCTGGCTAACACAGTGAAACCCCATCTCTACTAAAAATATAAAAAGTGAGATGGGCTTGGTGGCAGATGCCTGTAGTCCCAGCTATTTGGTAGGCTGAGGCTGGAGAATAGCGTGACCCGGGAGGTGGAGCTTGCAGTGAGCAGAGATCGCACCATTGCACTCCAGCCTGGGCAACAGAGCGAGACTCCGTCTCAAAAAAAGAAAAAAAAATCTGGATCAGTATTCTAGTTTTGAACAATTATCCTGCATATCTTGCCAGGTGATGGGAATAAGTAGGATGCCCATCACTCAGAGGTTTCCTTTTGGGACAGTAAGACCAAGGAAACTAACCAAAGCCGAGTACTGTGCACCCAAATCCTAGCAAGCGTAACTGTAGCCACCAGTTATCTGGGTGTGACACAGGGCGTCCTTTTCTCTCACTTGTTGGAGAAGGACTGAACTCCACAGTTTTACCTTAGCGTTTGACTTATGATAATGAGTCCATGCAACGTTCCCAAGACACATTTTTGTGCCAAACTCAATTCCAAGCTTTGGCTCAAAGCCCTACGAAGGAAAACTGGATCTGAGGGATCCAGAGGCAAATGATAACAGAAGTTAAAAGGCACAGTGCAGGTGGCGGTGGCTGATTCCTGCCAATTAAACTGAGCTTCTCGTTTCATGGATGAAGGTTGCATTAGTGTCCATGGCATAAATGAGGTCTAGGGAATCCAAGACTACTGAGAGCAAGTGGAAAAGAGATGTAGGTGAGAGTCAATAATTCCTACTCTCTAGGCCCTCCTTGCGTCATGGGTGCAGACTGTTTTAACACCCATGGTGGCACCTGCCAAGGTTGCCAGTACTCAGGGATACAAGGAAGGAAGACCTCTCTCCCTCTATCCCTCACATACCCCCGATATCTGCTAGGAAGAGAAAGGAACCAGGGACACCTGCTCTCCTCTTTCTAGATGGGTAGCCAGCCATTCATCTTCAGTCTGTACTACTTTCGAATGCATCCTCAATTCCTCGGACTCCTTTGAAAAAATGCCATCTTTTTTCCTTTCTCCTCTGTACTATCTTCGCTGATAGGTAATTGTGACTCCGTACTATGGAAGACTCCCCTCAGATGCATCATCCAAACAAACCTTAAACTGGTTGGCTTAAGATTAGGCTCGGGGGAAGGGAACCAGAAGCCCAACATGTTGGCAAAACGGTGAAGTTTATTTAACCATTTGGGCTTTTGGCCTCCCTCTCCCTGGGCAAACTGGTAAAAGGCCTTGGAATTTTTGAGCTGACCTTACCCTGCCCTTGTTTCATTTTGACACATGTTTTCTAATAACCCTGTTTGTCTCTTCTTGCCTGCAGGTAACCAAACTCCAAGCAGTGACGGAACCAGAGCCTCTGACAATGGCCCCTTCTGCTGGCAACCCTTAGACAGACCTCAGAGGGAGCTCTGACTGCGGTTTCCCCTGAACAGCATACCCTGTCAGTGGAAAGCGGTTAGGATCAATCTTCGGGCCCACTTGATGGCTCACACCTGTAATCCCATCACTTTGGGAGGCCAAGGTGGGTGGATCACTTGAGGTCAGGAGTCTGAGACCAGCCGAGCCAACATGGCAAAACCCTGTCTCTACTAAAAATACAAAAATTAGCCAGGCTAGCCAGGCATGGTGGCACATGCCTATAATCCCAGCTACTTTGGAGGCTGAGGCAGGAGAATCATTTGAACCTGGGAGGCGGAGATTGCACTGAGCCGAGAATGTGCCACTACACTCCAGCCTGGGTGACAGAGCAAGGCCTTCTCTCAAAAAATAAATAAATAAATAAATATCGGGCTTGTCTTTATCCTTACTCTAACGGCAGTTAGTTAGACTTCTTTAGAGGCAGGAATGAGACCGCCAGGTGGGAGGGGGTCCTCGGGAAAACTCCACCAGCCTGCACACTGGGGTGGAGCCTCGAGAAGTTTGCACCATTTGCGGTGGTGAGGAGCCTGGCCCCTCCTCTTCCTGTGTGGAACTTGGGATTCAAACTGCGAAGCAGGAAGTGCACCAGCAGGGACTCTGGCTTTGCAGAAGGTCATTGTTTCCCCATTTCTTCCTTTTCACTCAGTAAAACCCTGCATTCCTTACCCTTCAAGTGGTCTGCAAGCCTACATTTTCATGACCCTGTGACCAGGACCCCGTCTGTAGCTGAACTAAGGAAAAGTCCTGCAATAGCATGTGTTAAGGGTTAAAGCTAATTTGTTTGTATGTAGGTAACCAATTTTCCCAGCATGGTTTGCTGAAGAGAATTTTCACTCTGCTTCTCTTGAGGTTTTGGCTTATGTCTCTAGCCTCACAATTCACATCGATGATTCGTAATGTGTCAGAGTTTCTGAGAAAAAGATCAGCTGTATGACTGAAGTCTATCGAATGTACAATTGTGCCACTGAATCCCTCTGCAAACACTGAAATCTCACGTATTTCTCTAATACTGCCAGAGCAGCCCTGTAAGTTTCTCTGTCTTCTGGAATTTTATGCTTTTAAATCCTCCCTGCTTGCACAACTTTTCCAATTCTCACAGGTAGCATTGTCCTGATGCAAGCTACTTATCCTACCCAGAGGTACGAGTGCCCTCTTTGTGGGAAACATGTTCAATAAATATTTTCACATTTCTGCAAAGTTGGGACTTACTGAGCAAAGATTACTAAAAACCTCAGGAAAAGAATGGCTTAGTAGAAAACATATCTTATAAGTTAAAGATAGTGCATTTCTCTGAATAGATGTAAAGTCTTTCCCCTGAAGCCATTTGTTTATGTTCTAGGACGATGAAGGAAAAAAAAAAGAGATCTTTTTCTCTCCCCAGAAAGGATTCGTTTATATATCAGAGCAAGGTCTCCTTCTTGCTTTAGCTCTTGCTCCTGTGTCTCTGGAGGCAAGAAGCGGCAGATGTGCCAACCATCCTATAAAACCTCCTAGAGTCATACTTTCAGGGTTCCTCTTCTGTGGTACAAATCCCATTGCAGACACAGGTGACATCTCGCTCTCATTGTCTCACAGATAATTGAGCCATGGAAAACTAACACAAGATTCTCTGTGAGAAAATAAAAAATATGTTCCTTGATACAAAGGTCTCATTTTTTTTAACGTATATCTACGTATCTGTCTATCCATCCATCCCAGTGCAATTATTTGACTTGCGAGTAACATCTCAGATCCTTCACATTTTGAACTTAACACTCATATCATTTAATCATCAAGCATTCTAGTAAACTTGTCAAAGATGGAAATCAATTTTATTTATTTAAATTAATTAAATTCTTCATGGACTTCCTGCTATTTCAAATGCATAAGGCCTTCTTTACCATTCTGTTTTTTTTTTTTTTAAATCTTAATCAGTATCATATTTTAAACATACTGTTTGTAGGCTGGGCACTGTGACTCACGCCTGTAATCCCAGTACTTTGGGAGGCCGAGGTGGGTGGATCACTTGAGGTCGGGAGTTTGAGACTAGCCTGGGCAACATGGTGAAACTCCATCTCTACTAAAAGTACAAAAAAATAGCCGGGCGTGGTGGCGGGCACCTGTAATTCCCGCTACTCTGGAGGCTGAGGCAGGAAAATTGCTTGAACCCTGAGGGCAGATGTTGCAGTCAGCTGAGATCGCTCCACTGCACTCCAGCCTGAGCAACAGAGCCAGACTCCATCTCAAAAAATAAAAATAAAAATAAAAATACATGCTGTGTGTCAAGATGAATAAAAAGTTGATGCTTAACAGATATTTGAAAATGGCAAATCAATATATGTGTTCTCAAGGATGGCTCTGTTTGGCCTCAAAAATTAATAAAAATGATGGATACGTGAAACTGCATAGATAAAGTTGTGCAGGACTTAATTCACAACGTAAGTGATGACACATATAACTGGAAAACTTTGAATATGATTAGTGAATTACGTAAATGTCAATATCCTGATTGTGATATTATATATAGTTTTGTAAAATGTTACCATTTGGGAAGCCAAGCAAAATATAATAGAAATCAGTCTGTATTATTTCTTATCATTACATTTAATTCCACAATTATCTAAATTAAAATGTCTATTAAAAACGAGTGAAAATATTTTAGTAAGGCCAATGAGTGTAAGGAAATGACATGCTTTATCGTCCCAAGATTATCACGTACACTCAGTATTTATGTAATTTTCATTTTAAAAATCCAGAAAATAAGCGGGGTATGGTGACTCACACCTGTAATCCCAGCACTTTGGGAGGCTAAGGTTGGTGGATCACCAGAGGTCAGGAGTTTGAGACCAGCCTGACCAACATGGTGAAACCCCAGTCTCTATTAAAAATACAAAATTAGCCAGGCATGGTGGTGCACGCCTGTAATCCCAGCTACTTGGGAGGCTGAGGCAGGAGGAGAATCGCTTGAACCCCAGGAGGTGGAGGTTGCAGTGAGCTGAGATTGTATCATTGTACTCCAGCCTGGGCAACAAGAATAAAACTCTCTCTCTCTCTCTCTCTCTCTGTGTATATATATACACACACACACACACACACACACACACACACACACATATAAATATATATCTCTCTCCAGAAAATAGGATCAATTAACATTGTCCCACATGTTTGTCCAAATGAAATTTTTTCTAGTTCTATATATTACTGTTCAGAGTACATGTGAATCATGTTTGTTAGTGAGGTAATTGACAGCAAATAATAAAGGTCATATCTGCATCCCTGAATGTGTTGTAATACCCTTGCATTTTGTATATCTGTAAAACTGACACAATGTTCTCAGCTCATCTCCGGGCTCAGCTACATGATGAATTCTTTCAAGTTGATTTATATAAAGTAGGACTTGTTGCATTTATTTATATAAGTAAGGCTTAGTTGTATTGGTGCAGCTGAGCTTACAGTAAATTTTATGTGGTTCTCAAATATCACTTGGAATTATCCAACCACAGCTGTTCCAGTTGGTGGGGGAGCAAGACCTAGAAGTTATTTTCTGGAAACTACTCAGCTATCAGCTGTTTATGCTAGCTGCACTTTTATTTTGTATCATTTAGATAAGCAACACTTGTATGATTTAGTTTTTAAATTGTACTTAGCCTTCTCCTGACAATTGACCATATGCTGTTCACACATTTTTACTAACAAATCTTTGTAACTATGAAAATATACTCATCTCTGAGGTATATGATTTCAAATGTTAGAGCAATGAAAATGGAGTTGTGTTGTTGCCCTGAAACTGAAAATTCATAACAAGGCATGTTCTGTTTATCCCACCAGATGTCACCCTCATACTTCCTTAAGAATCTAGAAACTACATTAGGCAATTTTTTTTTAAATTTCTGTAGATGTTTAGTGATACATTTCACTCTCTCAGTTTTGTGTTTCAAGTCATGTCATCATTAGAGAAATATTTTCTACTGTTAACACATGACTTTAAATAAAATTAGAGACTGAGTCTAACAATTACAACCACTGGAGGAGCTTTCTGATATTGATGCTGACCAACAACTTAGGAAAGTGATGTTACACATGCTCAGATATTTGCAGTCTCTATTTCCACTTCATTTAAAAGGAAGAGGATAAATCCATCAGGATTCTGGAAATGCATGCAAACCACACTGTCCATTCCTGCATCAAGCCTCCGACTATCAGATCTTAGTTTCACTTTGGAGGGTGCTACACTTGGTAGAAGGCACCTGGCAGCCACCGTAGGACTACAGCTGTGAGCCTCCTTTAACTGGGTCAGGTGTGCTTTGAGAACAGGTAGGAGATTGTTAGATACTATTTTTGTTGCTGTTGTTGTTGTTGTTTGTTTGTTTACATTTGTTTTCACTGGATGTTGTGTGAGACTATTTTTAAAATGCTTTGAGATACTCTTTCTCAGAGAAAGATTATTCATAATCCACCTAAGTCTGAAAAATTCACAACCCACCCCTCCATCATTTTATGAACTATGCAACGTGTTTGATAGCAGTCAAGTGAGAAAACCAAAATCAAACATCTAAAACTGGATACCCAAAATTGAGTCTGTATCACTCCAAAGTCAAACTATTTCCACTACAAAAATTGTCTACTCATAAACCCAAATGTATGACTGGTTGGCATATTCGAGTCATTTCTAGCATTGGTATTCATCACATATACATGGGTTCTGTAGGAGAATCATGTAAAATTGTTTACTTTTAACTCAACAACCCTTTTTTTAAACTGCCACATTTATGAACCAATATAAGTAAAATTATGTTAATATAAATATAAGTAATATTGTTAATATCAGTATAAGTAATGTAAGTAAATATAAAAATAAAAAGGTCATATTTCATAATTTAAGCCCCATAAATTTATTTCAATTCTTAAACATTAAAGAAGTATAGTTTGAGTTACCATATGTCTTTTCAAGTTAGATAAATAAGGTAACATTTCTTTGAAAGTCTTCTTTAACTGTCAGTTCTGCTTATTGAAATGCCTTTATACACAGTAATGAAAAGGAACAAGAACCAGTGAAGCTTCTAGATAATGGGTATTGAACATTAATACATAAAAGCCAAATGTGCAATTACTATTCATGAAACAAACATCCCCCTAATATATAATAATATTGAGGGTACTATATTAGTCTGTTCTTGCAACATGGTAAAGAAATACCTGAGACTGGGTAATTTATAAAGAAAAATTATTTATTGGCTTATGGTTGTGAGGGTTGTACAAGTGCGGCAACTGCATCTGTTTGGCTTCTGGTGCGGGCCTCAGGAAGCTTATAATCATGGTGGAAGGAGAAGCAAGAGCAGGTGCATCACACGGCAAGAGACAGCAAGGGCAGTGGGGAGGTGCCGTGCACTTCTAAACTACTGAATCTCAAATGAACTCACAGCGGGAACTCACTCATTAACAAGAGGAGGACACTAAAACATTCATGAGGGATTCACCTCCTTGACCCCAATACCTCTGACCAGACCCCACCTCTAACACTGGGGATTACATTTCAAAATGAGATTTGGAGGGAACAAACGTGCAAACTGTATCAGGTACATATTTTAACGTTGATTGTTCCAAATTATATTCAATTTTCTTCAGTAAAGAAAATGACATAAAATTGTTACGCTAAACAAATTGTGCAAATCTGCTTTAAAGTATGAAACAACATGTTTTAAGTTGTTAAATTAAATTGTAAACATTGAATGGGTCATATATAGATGATATTTTCTTTGGTGCTGATATTTAAGTTATAAGAAATAATTTCGGAGATAGGTGAGAAAAATTCATAGTAATAATGATAAAAATGTCTTGGCCAAAAATGTATTATCTTCTGTTCATACTTCTGAATTTTTACTTCGGTCACATATAACTTCATAAAATATTAGCGTGGGGGAATTTGTACAGGCAACATGAGTTATTATTCTACATGCAAACTGTTGTCAACTCAATTCCTTTGTGATGCGATCCCTGTAAACTCTTGTTATTATTTGAAAACCTATTACTTAGCAACAATACCATGCCAGGTTCTGAAGAGGTTTAATACTCCTTCTCTACTATTGGCTGTGGGAAGAATGACTTCATGATTTGTTTCAATTGGTCAATAAATAGGACGTTGTAGCCTTACTAATTCTAATAAATTAATAGGAATACTACACCTTAAAGATTAAAAAAAAAAATACAGAAGACTTCTGCTGGTGGTCAACACGAAGTAGAAGTACTTTCCCCCTTTCCTTCTGCTAAGCACTAACAAAACCCTGAACATTACATACAAAGTAAACATACAAAGACTCTGAAATGTGGTCAGAAGGAAACAGACCAGGTAGCAAACATGGAACCCAAGGCAGGAATAAATGATGAGTTCCTGGGTTTTCTTTGGCTTTATATATCCCAGACTTGAAACTGAAGAATTCTGCCAGCAACCTGGCAGAATGGACACATCAATGGACACAGTCAAAATAAGTCCCAACAAAAGCCTGCTTTCTCCGACTAAAGCATCAGAAAAGGTGCAACATAGGAAAACAGAACATATCAGACAATACGTTCTCTACTTCAGCAAACGGCACAGGAGCAAATGAGGCCCTATCCCCACCGCCGCCATCAAAGGGAGTAGGGAGCTTAGATTTCTACCTTTGCTTGTAGCAAGAAAGATTGTAGCAAGGAAGGTGCCATCCTGGCTGAGCAGTAACAAGACACCCCCACACTACAGTGCCAGTACAGACCATGTGGGGAGCCTGGACTTCATTTCCACCCAGCAGTAATGAGACACCCCTGCTGGAGAGGGGGCTAGGACAGATTCAAGACATTCACTAGTAGCCAACTGCCTGCAGTAGTCAAGCCCCCTCCCTCACTGTCAGTGCAGGTCGACTGGGGAACCGTACAAGCCCCCTACTCCTCCAAGCCAGGGCAGTGTTAGTTGAGGCCAACTGAGGAGCCGAATTCTCACCCCACCAACAGCAAGGAACAGCCTTTATCCCCTCCTTTCCTGTCAACGTAGACCGAGTGGGGGAACTGGACCTCCAACCACACCTGACAGTAATAAGGTGCTGCCTCCTCCTCCTGTCTGAAAAGTGTGAGAGGTAGCCCGCTGAATCAGAAAACTAAATACAATCCAGAGGGTCATATTATGTCCTGGTTTCAGTTGAAAGCCACTTGTCATGCCAAGAAGCAGGAAACACACAATTTTTCTCATTTAAGAAAAAGTGAACCAACAGACTGCACAGACCAAGAAGATACAGATACTAGAATTGTCTAATGAGGAGCTTAAAGAGGCCACAATAAAATGCTTCAATGTTGTGAGCACACTTGAAACAAATAAAGAAGGTATTTATTTCTCAGGAAAGAAATAAAAGATACAAAAGAGAACCAATTGAGAATTGGAGGACCACATTTAGAACTGTAAAATCAAACTAGAACAAAAAACTCAGTGGATGGGCTGAATTATAGATTGGAGAATCAAAATAATCTGTAAACTTGAAGATAGAGGAATAAATATTACACAGCACATAAAAATTAGAGAAGTTGATAAAAAACAATTGCATAGAGCAACAGGAGCCTGTGTGATTTCAACCCAAGATGTAAAATATGTATCATCTCCATCCTAAATGGAGAGAAGAAAGAAGGCAAGATTGAAAATATAGTTGGAAAATTAATGATTAAATAGTTCCCAAATTCAGCGGAAAGACATAAACATACGGATTCAAGAAGCTGTGTAAACTAAAAACTGTATAAACACAAGGAAATCTATAAGATAGCTCATAGTCAAATTTATGAAAGCTTTGAATAGAGGAAAAAAAGAAAGCAGGGAACAATACCTTACCTTTTGGGAAAATAACCGTTCTAATGACAGGGGATTTCTCATCAAAAATCATGAGGCCAGAGGAAGTGTCACAGAGTTTTTGTTGTTGTTGTTGTTGTTTGTTTTTCTTTTTTTTAAAGTGCTAAAGGAAAAGGACTATCAATCTTCAATTCTATGTTCAGCAAAAAAATCCCTCAGTAATGAAGGGAGAGTCACTGCATTCTCAGATGGAGGAAATTTAAGATTATGTTTCTGTCACACCTACTCAAAGGAATGCTAAAGGAATTTCTCTAAACAGAACGGAAGACATAAAGGAAGGAGCTTGGAATATCATAAAGAGAGGAAGAACACAATAAGGAAAAATGTGGGCAAATACAATAGTTTTTTCTTCTCCAAGTTTTATCTATACTTGATGGTACAAGAAAAATGTAACACTGTTCTGGGTTTCAGTGCAGGTAAATGAAAAATTTAAGACATAAAGAGAGAAAGGTAAGGTCACATAAAAGTATGTAAAATATCTACATTTCACTGAAGCTGGTAAAATGTTGGCACCACTAAACTGTAATAGGAGGTCTATATAATCTTAAAGTAATCACTAAAAGAGACAAGGGAACTACTAGAGAGAAAATCAGGAGATCCACCGATTCCAGGAATCATGGAAGTCCACTTGAAACTTTACAGATAAATAAAAATAAACTAAAACAAAACTTAAAGTAACCCACAGGGAGGCAAAGGAATGAAGAACAGAATATAAAAAATAAAATAAAATTTAAAAAATAGCAGACTTAAACCCTAACATCAATAACTACATTATAGTTAAAGGGTCTAAAGACACCAATGAAAACTCAGAGATCTGTAGAATGGACAAAAATAAAACAAAACTCAACCTAACTTTAAGCCACTTATAAAAGAAACTCACTTCAAATATAATGACTAGGTTGAAAATAAAAGGATGGAAAAGACCTAGCATGCAAATGTTAATCAAAAGAAAACAGAAGCAGCTTGTTAAAATTAGTTAGAGTGGACTTGAAAGCAAAGAAAAATACCAGGTACAAAGATGGTCAACACATCGTGATCCACCAGGAAGCAGTCACCGCAATCCTAAATGTGTAAGTGCCAAACTAGAGATCCACAAAACATGTGAAACAAAAATGGATAGAAATGGAAAGAAATATAGATAAATTCATCATTATAGCTGGAGACTTCAATAGCCCTTCCTCTACAAGTAGTCAAACAACTAGACAGAAAATCAGCAAGGATATAGAGGAACTCAGCAACACTACCAACCAACAGATTCTAATCAATAATCACAGAACATTTCAAACAAGAGCCAAGTATGCGTTTTTTAAGTACTCATGGCAGACTTACCAAGATAGTCCAAATTCTAGGCCATGAAATAAACCTTGATAAATTCAAAACAACCGAAATTACACAGAATATGTTCCTTGATCACAGTGGACTCGAACTGGAAATCAGTAGCAGAAAGATAACTGAAAATTTTCAAAACACTTGGAAACTAAACAATATACTTCTAAATAATCTCTTGAAAGTATCTCAAAGGAAACAAAAGAAAAAATTGAATCAAGTAAAACTTCATTGAACTAAATAGTTTTATATGAATTTACAGAATAGTTCCTAGAAGATTTTAAAAAGGGCAACAAACCAAGATTTATAACAGTAAATTAAGGCTGGATCAATATTTGTATCATAGAATATCAGTTTCTTACAATTATTAGGTTGGTGCAATTGTCCTTGTGGTTTTTGCCATTGAAAGTAATGGCAACACTGCAATTACTTTTGCACCAACCTAAAAAAATGTGATTATCCAATATTTTAAATTACTTTTTTTCAGTCATTTGTAATAAAAATTGCCATTGGGTGTTGCGTATGTTGTGGTTTACATTTTTTTTTTTAATAGAGTGAACTTATTTTATTTTTTTATTTTTTTTATTTTTTATTATACTTTAAGTTCTAGGGTACATGTGCGTAATGTGCAGGTTTGTTACATATGTATAATTGTGCCATGTTGGTGTGCTACACCCATCAACTCGTCAGCACCCATCAACTCGTCA
>NW_012101587.1:7758742-7765948 GCF_000951045.1 Mandrillus leucophaeus | reverse complement strand
CGTCAGAAATGGCTTTGTTTTGTTAAAGGATTTATTCTTTAGAGAAACAACAGAGATTTAATTCCCTATCTCTGATTACAATAAGGACAATTTAACTTCATAGAAGAAACAAAGGCTGTTGATGTACTTTCTAAACATCTGGCAAAACATTTTAAAACACTGAGTTAACATGTCGAGAAGGATTTATAGGTGTCTTTTTGGCATGTAGTATCCGAGGGAACAGTTATGAGGTTGTTTCCTTATACAAACAAACTTCTGGCAAATTGATGTGGTGATGTGCTGTGAATTACCATCCTGACCCACTGTCATTTGTCAGTTAGTGTGATGGGTACCTTAAAATCCAGCTAGAAATTGTTATACGAGAAAAAGATACAATAACATGCCATCTGTTAGTCCTAATGGTAAATGAACACCATGAGCTCTAGCTAATGCTGTTGATGTGAAATGTAAGGGAGGTGTTATAAAACTGCTCACTGACAGGTCTAAACACACTTCAAATTACGTGTGGGATCAATCAACAAAATGCGTGGCTCTCACCAGCCAGCCACTCCAGGTAGACATGACAAGTGCCATGTCCTACCACAAGAGAGGCCAATCAATGTCCCTGTTTCCCTCACCTATGTCCACAGTGTGCAAGCGAAAGCTCACCTGAATTCAGTTGAGAATATGGGGCAAGGGGAGAATGATTTTTGAGCTATGTGACAGAAGTAGTGCAACATATAGAATAATTAGTATATCATTAGTATATGATTAACACGATAATAATTAGTATATCATGAATATAAAATGAGAGACTATTATCTAAGCTGTTACCTTAGGCAGTTCATTTATTGGAAAGTAGTTATTGGAAAACCAAACAATATATTAACACGTTTAGGCAGATATTTTCAATTTGAAATATAAACTTAATATTTTGCCCTTGGGGAAATCACAAAATTAAGTGATTTACTCAAGGTCATGGCAAGTCAGTAGCAGAGCTGATAATAGAACCTGCTTCTATTTGTGATCAGACTATTTATCCCTCTTCCCAAATTGCTACTGTCAAACAGAACTCAGATATTTTTTAAAATTTCATGTACTGGACCATACTTTCTAGAGTTGACACCCAAGCCAGCGTTGTGATGGGTTCATGACATTCTGAGACATGGAAGCTGTCAATCTGCCCATGAGGAGATGAGCACTAGTGTCCCTGACCATAGAGACCTGCAGAGTCTGCTTGTCCATGGGAAAAATGCATTATTGTGTTGGAGACAGAATGTGCATGGGGCCTTTGGTTTTCAGTAGGCATGACAAAGGGATGAGGAAGTACGTAGGCACTAAAATCTCAACAAACAACTTTTTGGTTTCATTTCTTTTCTGCACATACTGTGAATCCCATGAGATGTAAGTCGTAGACTTGGTATGGTCAGTAATTTGTTAGTCAAGTTATTTCACCACTTACAGTCTGTTTCTTAGCCCTTAAAATGAGAAGATTGATTACATGTGCTTCTGTTTTCATGACTGATTCCTAAATCTGTGAAATCAGGGTATAATTTACTTTTATACAGCTACGGATGTGAAATAATGACATACTGCATAGAAAGTATCTGATAGAATAGAGCAATGACGGACAGTAATAAAAAGAAAAAAAACATGCAGCCTCCACGGAGAACATGAACCCCATGTCATTCATGCGGGTTTTCCAGTGGCACACAGCAAGGACCTCATGATGCCCTCTTAATGCACTCTGTTCATATCCAGAGTAAAACTTAGCATGTTGGGTGTGACGTATCTGTCAATTTATTCAACAATTAGTTTTTTGAGAGCCTACCATGTACCAGGTGCTGTCCTTTCTACTGGAGACAGAGCAGGGGACAGACAGGTAATGTCCCTACTGAAAAGGTGCTCATGTTCTATTACAGTGAGAGATACAAAGCCAATTCCAGGCAGTAAAAATGCTGTGAAAAACAGAAGCTGTAGATGGAGTCTGGGAAACATGATTAACAGAGTTTTCTCTGCAAAGGAAACATTTGAGCTGAGCTTTCAATAGGACAGAGATCAGGGGTAAGAAATTCCCAGGCAGGCTGAACATACATGTCAAAAGAAGTTTAACCTGTGCAATTATAATTATTGCCAATATTCAATATAAAACATAATATCTATATATTTGATATTTTAATAGTTACAAATAGGTGATGATATGGTTTGGCTCTGTGTCCCCACCCAAATCTTGAGTCAAACTGTAATTCCCACTGGGGGAGGGACCTGGTGGGAGGCGATGGGATGTTGGGGGCAGATCTTCCCCTTGCTGTTTTTGTGAAAGTGAGTTCTCACGAGGTCTTCTTTGAAAGTGTGTAGCACTTCCCCCTTCGTTGTCTCTCCTGCTGCTATGTGAAGATTGCGCCTACTTCCCTTCGTCTTCTACCATGATTGTAATTTTACCGAGGCCCCCCCAGCCATGCGTTCCATACAGCCTGTGGAACTGTGAGTCAGGTAAACCTCTTTTCCCCATAAGTTACCCAGTCTCAGGTATCTCTTTATAGCAGTGTGAGAATGGACTAATATAGGTGGTATGGGTTAAATTGTGTCCCCCAAAACTCATGTGGAAATTGTAACCTTCAATATCACAGAATGTGCCGGTATTTGGAAATACGGTCTTTATAGATATAATGCAGTTAAGATAAAATCATTAGAGTGGGCCCTAGTCCAATACAACTGTTGTCCTTACCAAAGGGATAGATTCTTCCCTCACAACCCTCAGAAGAAACTCACCCTGCTGACAGCTTGGTCGTGGACTCCCCTTGTCCAGAACTCTGAAACTCTGCTATTTTTTAAGGTGCCTAGTTTGTGGTATGTTGTTCCAACAGCCTTAGCAATCTAATTCAAGAAGTATAATATTGAGAAAAAGTGACTCCTTGCCTCAATTTGTTTTTTATACCAACAATAGTAAATTAGACTGGTGAAAAACATTTTTGAACTAATAAATAAAACAATGAAAAATAAATGTAAGAAAGATTTTGAAAAGGATGAATCTCCATTATGATACACACGGCTATTTCATTATTACAAAGTGAGCCATCAGTATTACAGGCTTGAGGAAGGGTGAGCCGGAGTGCACTAGTTTGTGACTGCATTACAGAATTGATAGTATCTACACATGTGTATGTCATATGCACACAGACACATGAAGTTCTAACTAGAGAAGCTCAATAGAATGTTGGATTTTTAATGGACAGCTCAGTTCTTGCGAATTAGGGTAGTTCAGAACTGCTTCTCTTTAGCTTCAATAAACTCTTTACAATTTTGTTTCTAAATTCAGCCATTAAACAAATGGAAGTGCTCAACAGGGTTTAGGGTGCCCTCACCTTAACAACAATAATCTAGCAAAAAATCAAACTACGGAGTATAAGTCGGTGCTCTGATTCTCAGGCCTATATTCTAATCCCAGCACAGTTGATTACTATCCCTGCGGCCTCTTACAAGCGTTTTAAAACTTCTGGCCCTCTGTTTTCTCAGTGGTAAAGTGCTGCAAGAATTTAACTTTATAACATGTGAAAATATATACGCAATTAAGCATGAAAATACAGAGCTGGTGTTATTCTCATGGCACTGTCTAATTGTTTCCCACACATCCAGGCTCATCGACACATCCACACATCCAGTTCAAAGCAATATTACACATATTTTGCAGAAAAATCCTCTTAAATAATAGCCCTGATTCTCTGATCTCCTGTTCCTACTACTTCTCTGGCACCATGCTTCCTCCCTTCTAGTTGCCTGCACATAAAGTCTAAGTCCCCTGCCATGGCTGTGGAGACCCTTCCCAGTCTGGCCCATGCACAGCATGTTCCAGGTACAGTGGCCTGAATAAAGCCCTCACCTTATCACCTTTCTGTGCATCCCCCTGATCAGATCACCCTTTCCTTCTCTGTTCACCGGCAGAAACCCTCCAGCTCCCTAAGTGCTGACTCAAACACAGCCTCGTGAAGCTTTACCTGGCCTCACTGCACTGGCAACACTGAACATTGATGTGGGAGCACCAGGGTAACATTTGGTGCCTCATTTGAAAATAATTTTGTCATTTAAGTGACTTTTCATCATTTATTTTAATAAATATAAATATATATATACACACACACACACACACACACACACACTAGGTAGTATATTTGCATACTAGCATCGTTTTTTTAATACAGTAGTATTGTATTGACTATATTTGGGGGCTGGAAACAACCAGCTTCCATAATAATATCATGGATTCTTTTGAGTTACTCTGACAGGAAACTCAAGATTTAACACAATTTTAATTCAAGAGAGGACATAACTTAGAGAGCTGTTAGTCACATTAAAAGAAAGTTCATCATTTAGTTCTTGCAAATGGTGATTTCCCTGAGTACCTTCAAAATACTATTTGATATACACTGAATATTTCAGGGGCATGGCGTTGTATAAATCAAGGTACAGACTCTTGATTTAATTATTTTGAAAGAAGGGCTCAGTTGTGAGAGCTGGCAGAATTAAAGTTCTCAGAAACTAGAGTGGTCATAGCAAGTTGATGTTTCAGGAAAAGAATTACATTTTCTCAAAAGTTTAGTACAGTTTTCTTTTAAAACCTGATCAGGGAGACAGAGGAATGTCTTATTTTTCTTTGTGGGTAATTCAACTAAGTTAAGATATATCATTCATTCTCTTAAATATTGTAGTAACACTTGTACTTAAAGAACAAAATAAAATAGTAAATATACCTGGGAAACTGGCTCCAGATTTTATTGGTAATAAAGAATACAGATAAATGATAGATTGATAGATATATAGACATATCACAATGTCTTCAGTGTACAGTATCATTCTAGGGAAAATTCAAAGGCCTAGACAGTCTAGCACACCCTATATACACTATTATTTATGGTTAGTTGGTGTTTTATGTGGTAAAGGCAGAACTTCTTCATGCCCATTGGGAGTCAATAATTACTTAACTAATCAATTAGCACCTGCAATAACAATAGCACACTGTATTTATAGACTGAGTTATAATACACAATACCAATACAGCTTTCTTAAATAGCCACTAGAATCTCTCAACTTGCGCAATACGCAAGGCAGTTGCACACAAACAAAAGCAGGCTAGGCCACCAGGAAAATAGAAACTATATTGAATATATCAAGAACAAACCAGTGAATGGCTAGCCATACTTAGAATAGCTATGAGAGTATTACTGAGCAGGAAGAAACACCACTTTAGGGAGTGTGCATTTGCTGAGGAATGTGTGATTCTTGAAAATTAAGGACTGAAGTGTCTGATGTGTATGGGAAGCTGGCTGCCTCTCAGCTGTCCAAGACGATGAAGTTAGGTGGGTTATTACTGCTGCAAGACAAGGATGTTAATGCTACCTACATGCTGGAAACGGTGTCTGCAACCAATGTTGCAAATTTTTCACACCAAATTGTAAGGTGCTCTATTAGTCCATTTTCACACAGCTGATAAAGACATATCTGAGACTGGGATGAAAGAGAGGTTTAATGGACTTGCAGTTCCACATGGCTGGGGAGGCCTCACAATCATGGCGGGAGGCAAGGAGAAGCAAGTCATGTCTTACGTGGATGGTGGCAGGCAAAGAGAGAGGCAAAGAGGGCAGGAAAACTCCCCTTTATAGAAACATCAGATCTCATGAGACTTATTCACTATCATGAGAAGAGCACAGGAAAGACCTGTCCCAGTGATTTAATTTCCTCCCACCTAGTCCCTCCCATGACATATGGGGATTCAAGATGAGATTTGGGCGGGGACAGAGCCAAACCATATCAGGTGCATTATTTTCTCCAACCTCAGAAACATTGGCTATTAAATATGCTTTGCAATTTTTATTTTATATCGGCTATAGTAATAGAGAACATGAAAAATGAAAGTGATATGAGATTGGCTCTGTGACAAAAAATTTACAGAAAAATAATTCATCTAATGGTATATACCGTTATTGCTTTTAACTTATTATTGTTATTATTAATTATTTTCTTTTGAAACAGGCTCTGTTTCCTATGGGGGTGTGCAGTGGCACAATCATGGCTGTAGTCTTGAACTCCTGGGCTTAAGGAATCCTCCCATCTCAGCCTCCCAAGTAGCCAGGACTACAGGCACACACCACCACACCTGGATATTTTTTTTAAATTTTGTAGAGATAGGGTCTCACTATGTTGCCCAGGCTAGCCTCCACCTTCTGGCCTCAAACAATCCTCCTGTCTTGGCTGCCCAAAGTGCTGATATTACAGGTATGAGCCATGGTACCCAGGCTTAACTTATTATTTATTAAGACTAAATAATTCTTAAACTATAGATAACACTTAAAAGATAGAAATATGACGTATTAGGTAGATATAAATTACAGTTTTATAATTTTACTTCTTAATGTTTATTTTACATTCATTTATAATATTTATAATATCCTTATGTTTCTTCTCCTTTTGTAAGCCATGACATGTAAGTAAAATATAAATCTCACGTATTTCAAAAAGGAAAATATTTTATCCCTATAAGGGTCACCACCCAGAGACGACCGGTCTTAACATTTGGTTTATATATTCCCCCTTTTTTGCCTATTCAGTTTCTCTCTCACACACACACACACACACACATACACACACGAAAATCGTTACACGTATAAGGTAAATTATATACACTTATTTAACAAAAGCATGATCTTCTATAACTCATTTTCTGACAATGCAACAAGAATATCTTTTCATGTAAATACAAACATGTGTCATAATTTTTATCGACAGCACTCTATTTCAATATATGGAAGTAACAATTAGAAAATTAATTAATTGATTTGGAATTAATGCCTTAAAAGAGGAAACCTTTGTTTTTTACCCACTGCCTTCACAATGTCTGCTCTCCTTTCCCTATTCACTGAAAGAAGACACTCTAACTTTTTATTTAATTGCCATTTTAGAACTGTTGTGCTTTCAGTTATTTTTTAAAATTCAGCCCAATTATAATAGACAATTCCAACTGTCACTCAGTTCAAAACCTGCCCCTCATCTCTGCTCCAAACTCATGTCCAACGGAGGAAGAGGAGGAGCTGTTATTATCCTTATTTTTGTTTCTTTCCTCATCCCTAGCTTCCCACACTGATTCTGGGTCTTCTAGGTCCCAGCGGGTCAGCTAGAGGGGGAGGACAAGGTGGTGGCAGAGACTGCCTAGTGGTTCACCAACACCCATGTGCT
>NW_012101587.1:7754838-7757425 GCF_000951045.1 Mandrillus leucophaeus | reverse complement strand
AGATATTCTGAAATCTACACTAAATTATTTTGAACTATAATTTCCCTGCTGTACTTTCAAATACTAGAACTTATTCCTTCTATCTACATTTGTTTCGGGTTTGTTGTTGTTGTTTGTTTTTGCAGAAATTTTCATGTCTATGTGTGGTTTACTTGACTTGGAGAAGTAGAGAGAAGGAATCTCCCTCTTCACCCTCCCCATCCAGATTATTAGGCGACTTTAATGTTCATTGCGATCGTTCATTGGGTAATAACTATCTTAAAAAAAGAAAAAAGCAACTAATACACTTGGTGGTTCCCTTTCAGTACCTCATCCTCGGTTAGGGGAAGGCATATGGTGAGGGGTAGTGATCTCAGAGCCAGATTTTACATTAACACTCTGGAAACTCCAGGACAAAGGAGCAGCTCCACCTGCTAATTGCAGATTAATTTTCCATGATTTCAATATTTAGAATAATTTATTGGATATTTAGTATTCATATATATATTAGATAAACATCTCTGCAGCTAAATATTTGTTCACACCTTTAGTAGTTTCATTTAGGCAGTTTTACAAAAGTAGAACTGTTTTTTCAATAAGTATGAATTATTGATGCATACTATATCTATATTTTCTCTCCCAAAAGACATTCCCAATTTATGTGTTTATCATTAGTCTAAAAAGAAGCTGTTTCTGTATACAAAACATCAATAGAAGACATCAAAATTGAAAGAAACAGGTTTTATCTGATAGCTATTAATAAACATTGTCTTAATGTTTTACTTATATTTGGAATACTAGTGAAGTTGAATATTAAATCCATGCTTACTGACTGCAGAATTTTTAATTTAACAAATTGCCTATTCATAATGAAATGAGAATTCTGGATTTTTGCTCCCCAAATTCTCAGCACCTTCTCCATGTAAGTGATGTCACTAAACTATTGCTCAAGTTAAAAGTTAAAATCTTGTGAGTCATTCTTGAATTCTGTCTTTTCCTCACTCTCCACATGAAATTTTTCAACTCATTCGGTCCGTTCTATCTCAAAAACATATCTGGAAGTCAAAGTCTTTTAAGTCTTTCATGACTTATTTTGTAGACAGCTGTTATAGCTTTCTATCTGGTCTCTGCTTCCCAGAGACTCCCTATGTATGGTCATTTACTTTGAGAACGTGACCCAGATCAGTGCCAACTTGGAGGATGGGCTGCCATTTTATAATTCACCATCCCAGAGCAGACCGTAATTGCAATTATTTCCAGTGGGTTCCAGGAGTGGTACCATCCTTCCACTCTCCCACCCCACAAATATATTCTCCACAGAGCAGTCAAATTGACTTTTCAAAGATAAGAACCTAACTACATTGATATACAACTTATATCCTATAATGACTTTCTCTATCATGTAGAAACATTTTCAAATTTTTAGAAGTTTTTTTTTTTGAAACAATCTAACTTATAGAAAAATGGCAAGTACAGCATAAAGAACGTCTTTCCCCCAAACCACTTCAGAAAAAGTTTTCAACATGTTGCTCATCACTTCAAACATTATAATATATTTTCTATAAACAAAAGACCTCTTCTATGTAATAACAAAATGATAGGCAACTTGAGAAATAGAGACTGAAGAATGTGTCATGAGGAAATATATTTCACTTATTTATCTATTTATTCAACATGTATTTAGCAAATACCTGTAATACGGTAAGCACCATTTTGATGTTGAGAATACAGCAATGAGCAAAACATTCCCTGGTCTCACAGAGCTTACCTTTATAGATTGTTAAGATAGATAAAAAACAACCAAATATAATGTGCTAAGGGATCTCGATGCCTATGAAATTAAAAGGGCTAAAAAGTGATGGTCGGGGGCAGAAGAGGATGGAATGCTGCTCATTTAGGTAGAGAGATGATGGAATTCTTCTCTGTTAGGGTAACAACTGAGAGGGGCCCTGAAGACAGGAGTCAATTATAAGGGTAATGTGGGAAGGGGCAGGCCAGGTGAAAAAATTAAATTAAATTAAATTTAAAAAAATTGTTTTGCTGTTTGAGTAACATAAGGAGCCCTTCCTGGCTGAAGATGGAAGAGGAGTACGTGAGACATGGAGTGACAATAATCTGGTAAAGATCGTGTAGGGGCTATGGTCATGATGACATAATAGAAATAAATGATATTCAATAGTCAATGGCCTGTTTTGAACCAACCATACTTTTACAGTTTTATAACATGTTTCATTCTTCTTGATTTCTATGAACAGTTACTTTCTAGTGCTGATGTTCAAACTCTTTAAATCTCATGTGCTTAGAATGAAAGAGACCCATTAGCTCATTGCCTCCATCCCTCTGGCAATGAAAAGCAGAGGTTAAAATGATCCCTAGTTATTATCTCTAGGTGCAATGGCCTAACTTTTTTTTTTTTTTTTTTTTTTTTTGAGATGGAGTTTCAGTCTTGTTGCCCAGGCGAGAGTGCAAAGGCACAATCCCAGCTCACTGCAACCTCCACCTCCTGGGTTCCAGCAGTTCTTCTGCTTCAGCCTCCCATGTAGCTGGGATTACAGGAATGTGCCACAAAGCTTGGCTAATTTTTTTTTTTTTTTTTTTTTTTTTTTTT